>NC_056741.1:1444411523-1444521523 GCF_019279795.1 Protopterus annectens | reverse complement strand
GCATCTGTAGAGTTTAATCATGCATATGTGAGATGAAATATATATAGTCTGTTGCTGCGTTGTAGTAATAAACTGATGTGCACAATCTGTAGTATTGTGGGTTTGTACTGTTGATGTACTGTAATGCTGCTCCCACCCTGTACCAATGTCACAGGTGTGGCTACTGACATCACATCTCTCACACAACTATGTACATCCCTCTGGTATACCTCTGGGGCAGCAGCCTGTAGCTGGTGAGTACGGTGTTTGTTCAGGTTCGCCAATACACCGGCCATGTTATGGCCATGGTATATTCCATGCACACATTGAACACACCTACCCACAATGCATGCTATAAATGTTCACTTATTGTTGCTAACTGCACTGCATCACAGTGGTCACCATGGTGGCATATCTAAAGGGTATGTAAGAGTCCTGCAATATAACTAACAACCTGTCAGTGCAAGATGTGTGCACAGAGATGAACATAATGGTGGGACAAATGGCCTACAGTAGGGACATGTCTGAAACATCACCCTTATATAGTGCTACAACAGTGTATATACCACTATTACAATGGCAAATGTTACAGATCTACACAACGGCATATCACAATACTGCATTCCACAACCCTTAAAACCTGTAATGTGGTCCTAACATGAGCAATGAATGTGTAATATAGAATCCTATGTTAGGACAGCAAATATGGGGAATACATACCTTCACAAACACTGGAAGCATATGTGTGCATACACTCCAGATAACATATTGTGGAAGCAGCTTTTGAGGTACTGATAGCATTCGCTCTTCATAAGTATGGACCTTCCAGCAAGTACAGGTCCTCAATGTCAAACCAAGAAATGGTCTGCTGTCCAAGATGTTTGGCCATCAAATGTGCCCACTTACCTGCAGCAGAAGCAGCCGTGGCTTGCACACATCTTACAAGCCATGGAATGGATCCCATACCCAACAGGTAGCACCCAGTAGTTGGACATGTAGCCTTACTGCACCATTGCATATACCATGGCAAACATTGCAGACAGTCATGTATGTGGCGAGGATATATGGGACAGAATTAATGTAGAAAATAAACAGATGGCCACCCAAGACAGATGATGACACATGTTGCAAACTGGTCATGAAGGCTGCCTAGGAACATGCCACAACACTGAGGGAGTTGCAGGAATGTCTAGCAAGTACTAGCTGCGCAGTACCTGTGTTGGCAATCGCCTGGACTCTGCATAAGTGTGGCCCATGGGTTAGTGTAATCAGATGGGACAGTTTTCCACAGGAAATATCAGCCAGGGCTCTCTACAGGTAGTGTATGCATAACATCAAAAGTCCCCCAAAGGCATTCGTTGCAATGTATACTGGTGTACCAAGACCAAGTTGGAAACCTACAGACAGTATCAGTTAAGATAGATGTGCTGCACAACTAACACCTCACCCCACCTCAGACCCACCATCCCCATCTGTACCCTGCTGGTGCCAGTGTACACCTGTATGTTTGCCATTCATGAGCAGGGACTAGGCTGGTACACATGGTGTTCAGAGTTTGGGACACTGCAAAATGACACACATGTGTAGGCTATAGTTGTCAAGCATCTGCACAAAGGATGAGGATGGGGAGGGGGTGTCATCCTGAAACACAACAGTGCACTGAAGCAGAGATCCAAAGCTCCCTAAGAGTGGCTGTATATGCACACAGTCAAGGTCATGAATTCTGGCAGATATAACCCTGACTCCACAGCAATAGTAGCGGCACTGTGTGACCTCCAAGGGCTGTGCACATGAGTTGACCTTGCAATCATGCAAAGTTGGGGGACATTTGTAGGGCACAGTGACCAAATACTGGCAAATGCTGATGGCCCATGCTAGTATACCCCTTCCAGGAATAGTGACTGCTGTAGTACACATAACAGTTGGTGCAACAAACCATCATGATAAGGGTGTGCACACATGGATCACCTTCGATTTACCGAAACGCCAAAACGCCGAAACACAAATCATCGACACCAAAAGACCGACAACAAAAAATACCGACAACGCAAAACACCGAACACCATTACACTGACACACTACACGTAAACAACACAGTACACTACGTGACATATCCACTAGCCCTAACCCAAACCCTAACCCTAAGGTCCGACACTACTGCACACTTACCCTACCTGCACCCTAACCCTAACTCACTTACCCACCCCTAACCCCAAGGTCCGACACTACTGCACACTTACCCTACCTGCACCCTAACCCTAACTCACTTACCCACCCCTAACCCCAAGGTCCGACACTACCGCACACTTACCCTACCTGCACCCTAACCCTAACTCACTTACCCACCCCTAACCCCAAGGTCCGACACTACCACACTTACCCTACCTGCACCTAACCCTAACTCACTTAACCCACCCTAAAACATAAACCCGTCACTAACACACACTTACATTACCCAAACCCTAACTCCAACACTACCGCACACTCACCTTTCACACACCCTAACCCTACATCCCTCACTATTGCACACTTACCTGTCCGCTCCCTAATCCTAAATCCCTCACTATCGCATACTTACCAAGTCGCGCTTACACATTCCCCTTGTCGGTCTTCCAGCTGTCGGGATTCCAGCATGTCGGTCAACTGCGTTGTCAGTCCATTCGCGTTCCTCTTCCGCGTGTCGGCGAATCGGCGTTTCTGTCAACTGAAGGTGATCCGCACACATATGCACCCACAAATTGTATGCATCTCAATCAGCATCTACACAACTAATACATTTGTTTGATACTGCATTTGATTGCACAGGTCATATGTCACATATCAGGTTTGTGTAATGTTAACATATGCAGTAATGTGGCTCCATGGCATATCAGGGAAGAGGGTGCCATATCAATAAGGGTGTGTACACTCCCCATAGTCATGGTAAGGTTTGAAGGATGTCAGTGTAATTGTATTTTATTGGCCATACATGTACCACTGATGATGAGATCTGTAAATCAGACATCAGGCATTCACAAATTACATCTGTCCATATATCATCCCAGGTATGTGTCGGACAAACACATAGGGGCTGTGAGCAGCAGAGCAAACATAACTGACACATATACGCATTCAGCAATGGTGTGTACACCTGTGAGGTATGGTGCACAGTACATGCCAGGGTGCCGAACAGGTGCACAGCAATACTGTGTACATGGGTGCAGTGTGTTCCAGGGGAAGGGGCATCACCTATTAACACAACCCATGCATCACAGAGATGTATAATGTTGGTAACAGTGATTGACTATAGCTGCACTGCATGCTGTTGAGTGCCATAAGTCATGTATGTTGACAGATGGGTAATGAGAGGTCTGTGTGTAATATGTTTGTGCAACCTCACATGTAAGTGTGTGTGTGTGTGTGTGGGGGGGGGTGAATTTGTCTATAAGTTCCATCTGATGGAGTGGTTAGGGGTTGATGTATGTAGAATGCGTGTGTGTATGTGTGTGGGTGTGTGTGCTTGTGTGTGTGTCCATGTATGCACATGTGTGAGTGTGGGGTTGTTCATACCTCTCAACTTCCCTTAGAAATTGTGCAGTAGATGGAAATGGACAGACACATTAGACACCAGGTATACTTTTCTGAAATATAATCACAGGAAAGCTGATAGAATAATAAACCCTGCAGCATGAAAGATGCATTGGGAGGGAAAACTAGAAACCAGGGATACTTTTTTAATTGCAATCAGCAGAAAGGTGAAAGGAAACTCAAGTATGCAGCACTAAAGATGCACTGGGGAAATACTAGACAACACCAGGGAGTGTTTTCAAATATTACTGTTGTCCACACAAAAAGTTAATAGAGCAACAGATCTTGCATCTACTGAACAATAGTTAAGTATGAAACTCCAGTGCGTGACATTATTGACTGACTGTAGTAGCCCATGACATATGGGGGCCATGCTCAAGACTTCTGGACAAAACCAGGGTGAACACTTGATGACATCAGGGAGTCTTTGAAAAAATGACTCAAATCAAGTTAGAGTTAATGGAGTAACAGGTTATGTTTTGTCATAATTTTCAGAGCAATTAGAAGAATGATACGTTAATGATTGGTATTATTGACTGCAAGTATTCAAGACTGATGCAGGCTGGGGAAAATAAGAGAAAAACCTAGGGACATTCTGTAAACTCAGGGACAGATAAGTAGTATGGGGGAATGTCAGTGTGTGTGTGTGTGTGTGTGTGTGTGTGTGTGTGTGTGTGTGTGTGTGTGTGTGTGTGTGTGTGTATACTGTTAAGCAATGACGTACAGGTCTTAAAGTGCATTTCTTGTTTTCCCCTCACAGGTGGCGATGTGAGTCAGGGTCCCTCATGCAGACAATCTGAGGTTGGTGTCCATACAGACACTGATAATGATAATAGGTGTGTTGAGGCACAGGCGGGGTTGTCAGGGGCTGAAGCTGCACCATCGTTTGACATACCACTGTTATCCACCCCATCCCTGCACACAGTCACGTTGCCTATACATATCCCATCACCAGTGGCCATAGCTCAGGGACAGTTGGCAGTTAGTGGTATGGGACAGGACAGTGTGGTATCTATGGCACATGTGTCTGGACACAGCAGCCATAGCCGGATGTCTGGTGGGGTACCACATAGGCAGATGTACAGGAGTGCTCATAGGAGGGCTGCTGGTCATCATGCCCCTGGCAGATGTTCCACATCTGGTGCCACCAGACCCATGTTTCAGGCCATCATCAAGGCATAGGCATGTATGGAATGGTACACCAGACAGGGTCTGAGGCTGCAGAGGGCTACTCATTCAGCTGTTATTGACAATATCCATGATCTTGCAGGTGCCCACCATTATTTTGCAGAGGTCATGGATAGACAGTTGGGTGAGATGGTGGGAATCCTTGACCATGGAATGTCTGTGCTCAAGCATATGGTGGGAGTAGTGAGATGGCCATGTGGACATAGGCCAGCAACACCAACAGCTGGAGGTTGACGTGGATGTGCCAGAACTCAGAGCCACTCCCTTAGAGGCAGTACTAGCCCCAGCACTGCAGGAGTGGGTGCTGTCCACACCACACCACAATGGGCCACATGCACGTGGCCCTGGCCGATCCAGCGGACATATGTTATCATCAGGGGGGAGTACCATATCATGGCTTGTACCTGGTGGTGCCCGTGGAACCCCTGGCAGGCACAGTTCTCATGTCAGTGGCCAAAGACGGTGAACTGCACACCCTGCCAGGTATTGTCTGCAGTTGTCCAACAAACCCCTGTATAGGGCAGCCACATGGCAGAACTGTGTGCATGCACACACACACACATTACCAACACAGCTAGGGCAACCCCATACCTACACACACCACATCACAACACCCCAATTAATAATTAAACCCCCTCACACACACACATGGTGTCAAATGTATGGCTCAGCCTAGGCCTCTGGCAAACCAACAACAGACCCTGTTTATTTATTTATTTCACATTTGTTAACCGGGTTAGTCCAACTGGGTAAGAAATTACCCATTTTTCAATGGAGACCCGAGGGGAAAAGCCCTGAACAAAACATACAAATACATACAAATAGAGACAAGTTAACAATATAAAGAGCAAAACAAACGTATGGATACAATGGATAAGAAAAATAAATGTAATCCAATGAATAGTGCATAGCTATACACAAGGTCAGAAGAAGGAAAGTGCAAAAGAAGATAGGAGTAAAGGAGGAATGAAGTGATCTAGAGGGAGGAGAAAAAAAAGAAGAGCAGTAAGATAAAGTAAATTATATAAGGAGGGAGGGTATAGAAAGAGGAGCAGATTGGATAAAGTAAGATAAGAAAGAGGAAAAAGGTCTTAATGATAAGTCTATTGGAGAAATGGGAATATGGAAAGGGAGGAGATAAGTAGGATGGCTACAGGTACATATAGGGTTGTTATGGCGGTACAAAATAAGGTCATGTTTGAAGTTAGGAAGAGAGGTATGACTTCTAATATGGCGTAGAAGATTATTCCAAATAAGGGAGATGGAGTTTTTATAAAGTATAATACCTGTGCCACATCCCTGTCATCCATAACATTGATACAGGGACAGGCTAATATGGTTCTGATGCACAGGGTGACTGTACTATGGTGTATCAATGTAATGCTGTGTAACATGTTGTCAGCAGTAAAGTTTAATGCTTACATGTCAGGAAGTGTAGCTGTCCAGCCATGATGTATTATAAGAAGTTACGTCTTACCATAACGTTCCATATTAGTTGTCTTCTTCTCGCCTTCTTTCTTGCTGGATGGGTTCAGAGCCGAACCTTGGCTCCGACTCGGCCTATACTATAGCTCGAGAGCTATTTTTACCGGCTCGAGGCAGCCCTATATCCCGCAATACCATGCGCTAACTCCCCAGATTTCGTTTGGAAGCTAAGACATAGTATAAATAATAATATTATAATAATATTATAATCCTCTTTCACAAGTACAGATTACCTGCTAGTAACACTAAGGATACAAGGAAAAAGACGCAACATATTGTATCTCCAGAAATAGAAGGACTCAGAACCTCGAGTCTATCCAGGCTAGGGGGCAGGAGGGAGGGATGCAGGAAAGAAGGCGAGAAGAAGACAACTAACATGGAACGTTATGGTAAGACATAACTTCTTAATGTTAAGTTGTCATTCTCGCCTTCATTCTTGCTGGATGGGACTGCGTCCCTAGCATCTTAGTCCTGGGTGGCTCAATGGAACAGACTCCTGAGTACAGTGGAACCAAAATCAGCTCTATTTCTGGAGGTTAAATCAAGCTTGTAATGGGCAATAAAGGTATGTTTGGACACCCATGTAGCTGCTGCACAAATGGCATCTAGTGGTAACCGTGCTTGAAACGCCGTTGAAGTTGATAGTGCCCTGGTTGAATGAGCCTTAGGCCTAGAGGGAAGATGCCTGTGTCTCAACTCATAGACCAAGGTAATAATAGATGTCAGCCATCTGGAAAGAGTAACCTTCGATACCAGGAGCCCTTTCTTGCCTGCAGCATAAGAGAGAAAGAGCTGGTCTGACTTTCTGAATTGTTTTGTCCTGTCTAGGTAATACCGTAATTGGCTATGAACATCTAATGAATGTAATTTTTGTTCAGCCCTGCTGGTATAGTCTGGGAAAAAGACAGGCAAATCAATGGAGTGGTTTAGATTTGCTTCCGATAACACTTTTGGTAGGAAGGAAGGGTTTGTTCTGAGAGTTACCCTATCTTTATGAAAAACCAAATAAGGAGGACGGACAGACAAGGCTTGAAGTTCCGATACCCTTCTGGCAGATGTTATAGCTACTAAAAACAGCGTTTTCCAAGAAAGAAGTTTGAGGGAGCAAGAAGCTGCAGGTTCAAAAGGGGGCAGAATTAGTGAGGTTAGAACTAAATTCAAATCCCATTGTGGGGGTGGATCTTTGACTGGAGGTCTGAGCAAAAATATGCCCTTGAGAAAGGCTTTACAGAGTTTGTGGGACATAATATTTGCTTCTGAGAGTCCAACATGAAAATTAGCAATGGCCGCTAATTGCACCCTGATAGTGGCCGATGATGACCCTGAATGAAAAAGCTCTGCCAGAAAGTCTAGAACCTCATGAATGGGTGCATGGAAAGGATCTAAGGATCTAGTTTGTGCCCAGTGTGAAAAACGCTTCCATTTACTTGCATAAGTCTTCCTAGTATTGGACTTATGGGAAGCCCGAATCATATCATGAACAGGAGGAGAAATAAGGGGAAGCCTGGCTATGGCTGGAAGTGGAGCAACCAAGCTGTGAGGTTGATGGAATGTAGAGACTGATGCAGCTTGCCCGTGAGGTGGGTCAACAGATCCGGAAGGGGTTCCAGATGCCAAGGCTGTTCCAGTAGCTATTTGTGCAGGAACGGGAACCAAACTTGTCGAGGCCAAAACGGGACAATGAGGATCATTTTGGATCTCAATGCGGTTGCTTTCTGAATTAATTGCGGGATCAATGGAAAGGGAGGAAAGGCATAAAGAAGACCCCGGGGCCAAACGTGAACAAGAGCGTCTCTGAGGGGCTGGCCTGGTAGACGAGAAAGTGTGAAGAAGTCGAGGCGCTTGCTGTTTTGGGGCGTTGCGAAAAGGTCACAGCAAGGCTGGCCCCACTTCCAAAAAATTCCATCTGCTACCGCTTGATTTAGAGACCACTCATGAGGCATGATGATAGTTCTGCTCAATCTGTCTGCTATGACGTTGGACTTCCCGGGGATGTGCATTGCTATCAGAAACCGTTGAGATGAAATCGCCCATTGCCAAAGTCTGTGTGCTTCTCGACAGAGGGGGTAGGACCTTGTTCCGCCCTGCTTGTTTATGTGCCACACCACAGACATATTGCCCGTTTGAATTGCTATAGTCCCCATGGGAAGAGAGCTCTGAAGGGCTTGCAACATCAAAAGCACCGCCCTCATCTCCAGGACATTTATGTGCAGGTGGCATTCTGACTGTTGCCAAGTGCCCTGGACCGTCCTGCCCTGATAATGCCCCCCCCACCCGATCAGGGAGGCATCCGTTGTGACAGTGGCAACTGGAGGGGGGAGAACAAAGGGTCTGCCCTGAAAAAGCCGAGGGGAAACCATCCACCAGGAGAGATGTTTCTTGCAAGATGGGGTTATCAAAATGTTGTGGGTCATTGGTAGCTGTTGAAAGGACCACTGAGAAAACAGCATCCACTGAAGGAGCCTCATGTGGAAGCGGGCTAATGGAAGTAGAAGAATCGCCGCCGCCATGAGGCCCAACACTTTCAATACTAGCTTGACTTGGACTCTGTTGGGCTGAAACAGGAGCTGAACACTCCACCTTATGTCTGTCACTCTCTGAGGTGGTAATGTTGCAGACATTTCTGTGGTGTTTAATACTGTGCCTATAAAGTTTATACATTGACAAGGTGATGAGGAGGACTTTGCAAAATTTATAGAAATACCCAGACTGTTGCAAAGTTGAATAGTGTTATCCCTGGCCATTATGAGATCCTGTTTGGTGGTAGCAGAAATGAGCCAGTCATCTAAGTATGGAAACACCTAGAATCCTTTCTGTCTCAGGTGAGCCGTGACCACTGCCAAACATTTGGTGAACACCCAGGGGGCTGTGGTGAGACCAAAGGGCAGGGCCCTGAATTGAAAATGACTGACTCCCAGCCGGAAGTGGAGAAACCTCCTGGAGTGCCTGTGTATTTTTATATGGTAGTACGCATCCTGGAGGCCTAACGAGCACATCCAGTTGTCTCTGCTCAAAAAGGGTAGAATGGACTGCAGTGTTACCATCCGAAATTTTGTCTTTAGTACAGAGTTGTTTAACCTGCTGAGGTCCAAAATGGGTCTCTACTCTCCTGTCTTTTTTGGTACCAAAAAGAATCTGGAGTAGATTCCGGATCCTAGCTGATCTGCTGGGACTGCCTGGATGACTCTTTTTTCTAACAGCTTTTTTATTTCTAGCTGAGCCTGACCCCTTTGTGCGGGTGGTACGTCTGGTAGGGGTTTTGGCGGTTGTACCGGAGGGAAAGTGAAAGGGATTTTGTAACCCTCGGATATGATCTTCTGCACCCATGTGTCTTGGGAGAGGGATTGCCAGGCTTCCGGGTACAGAGATAATCTTTCCCCGACTGCCTCCGAAGACGGACAGTCGGGCAGCTTCTCAGGGATGCTGAAAGGGTTGGTCAGGGAAAGATCCCCTGGAACCCTGGTTCTGTGGACCCCCTCTGCCCCTGGGGTGGCGTCTGTTATTATTCCCCCCTCTGCCTCTAGGGGGAAATTCACCACGTGCGGCAGGCGCGACTCCCTGTGGTTTGCGGAACCACATCTTTCCACCCTTCTGTCCCTTAGGATAAGGTCTAGAAGGCGTGGAAAAACAGACTCCCATGGCAGAGAGAGTCTTACCATCTTGCTCGCATCTGGTGAGGGTATTTTTCACCTGAGGTCCGAACAATTCTGAACCAACAAAGGGGGTGTTGGTGAAGGACGCCTCGAAGGGATTGGCAAAGTTACAGAGTCGCATCCAAGCGTGACGTCTCAACGCAATGCCTGTGCCAGCGGCCCTACTCGCTCCATCGGCTGCATAAGAGATAAGCCGCCTGGAGAAGTTAACAATGGAGTTCAGGGTAGCCAGCTGAGAGTTTATTTTGTCCTTAAACCCCGCAGTAGAAGGATCCTGTACTGTTTCACCCAGCTCTTTGAGCAAGTCTCTCTGAAGGCGGGTGAAATGACATAAATAGTTCAGCGATTGCATAGAAAAGGTCGCTGAAGCAAAGGTCCGCTTGCCGTACCTGTCCATGGTCCTGGACTCTTTGTTAGGAGGATAAACAGATACAGAAGGATCAGCAAATTCCTTCTTAGTGGCTGCTGCTACCACCATAGCATCAACTGAAACACCTTTGGTGAGAAAGGATTTGTCATCTGGTGCAGAAATAAATTTAGAAGGCCTCCTAGGGGTAGGTTCCATTGAATCCGGAGCTGCCCACGCCTTTCTAGCCACTACCTCCATTAGTGGGTCGAAAGGGGGAGACACCCAGGAGGTGGAAGGGCGAGATCCAAAGGCGTCAAGGTAAATCGACTCGTCCTCGGAAGGTTTGAGAGTGGACCAATTTCCCCTCTGTCTTAGGATCTCCAGGATGTCTGAAAAGGAGACATCCTCAGAGGGGGATCTGGGGGAACCTTCCAACTTATCCAAGTTGGTGTCCAATGTGACAGACTCGGGGGAGTCTATGTGCTTCCTCTTGCACTTTCTTTTCCTAGGGGGTTCCCCTGAAACTTCAGGGGAGCCCTCGGAAGAGGAGGAGACACCCAAGGTGGGTACCCTATGCTTTGGATCTCTGCTGTCAGGTGTAGGAGGATGGCCAGAGACCGTAACAGGCACTACAGAGGGAGGAGCCACAGAACTTAACCTTGGAGTGGACACTGGGTCCAGCACACTCCTCATCACCTCGAAGGCTCCCCTATCAGATACCAAAGGTAGCCCCGGCTCCGAAGAGACTGGAACCGCCCCCAGAACTGACAGAGAAGGCTCCGAGAATGATGTTGGGGCCGAACTAACCAGAGCCGAAGCTCCGAGAGGGAGAGCAGGGTCGGACAAGGGTCCGATGCCACTTGCCCCCTCGGAGCCGACAATGGAGTCTCGCCGCCCGGACCTCTCCACAGACGGAACCAATGAAGAGGTCGGAGCCGACGGCTCCAGAGCCGAAGGAGGAAGTATCGGCTCCGACGTGGGCAAGGACACGGTTCTGACAAACTCCGGCTCCGAACTCGAGAGATGAGTCGGAGGAGGAATGGATAGCTGTATCGAAGGAGCCACAGTCTAGTGAGATGGGCTCTGGAGCATTTGGGCCAGCGCCTGAGATTTTATGAGTCTACTGACCACCCTCTCGATGTCGTGGTCGGAGAGCCTGGATGACCTCGATGAATGAGTCCTATGACTCTGCTCCGATAGAAGAGGGGACCTCGGAGCCGATCTAACGGACTCTAGTGAAGGGACCTAGAGTGCTTGCGCGCTGGGGTCGGCTCCGATGATGGTTTCGGAGCGGAAACCACTTTGCTTGCCTTGGAGCCAGACGGAACCGAGGTCGGAGCCATCTCGATAACGCCAGCCCTCGGCTCAGAAACTGGAGCCGAGGGTTTGGCGTTTTTTGACGACTTCCCCGAGCCAGACTTGGACGGGGAGTCATCAGGCTTTAACAAGCCCCTTAGGATGAGCTTGTTGCGCCTTTCCTGCAGGAGTCTTGAACTAAATCCGTGACAAACGAAACAAGAGTCCTGCAGGTGTAAAGGCCCCAAGCAATAGACACAAGAAGTGTGACCGTCTGTCAGAGACATTTTCTGACAGCACAAGTCACACTTCTTGAATCCCGAAACCTTAGGGTCCTTTGACATCCTGACAAAAAAGGAAAGGAACACAGTTAGTCCACACACACACACTTATTTAAGTTAAAGGGAACTGACTAAAAACCCACACACACACTGAAAGGGGTGGGGGAAAACTAAGGAAAAGCCCGTAGGCCCAAGATAAAAAACTAACTAAAGAAGGGGAAAAAGGGCTACTGAAAGGGTAAGGCAGTTAGAAGGGACCTAAAAAAGGGTAAGTAACTGGAAAGAAACTACTGAGACTGAATATATATATGAAAAAAGCACTTACTGACCAGAGCAGGTAAAAACAGACTACCTCGCAGCGAAGCGGCAAATGAGATCTGGAGAGTTAGTTCATGGTATTGTGGGATATAGGGCTGCCTCGAGCCGGTAAAAATAGCTCTCGAGCTATAGTATAGGCCGAGTCGGAGCCAAGGTTCGGCTCCGAACCCATCCAGCAAGAATGAAGGCGAGAATGACAACTTAACATTAGGTGTTATTAACACTGAATGATTATGGTTTCCATAATGTATTCAGTTTGTGTTGTAGGTGTCCATGTGTTAGCAGGATGATGGCTGCTGTTGTATCCTACAAGGGGTATGGCACTGTGATGACACCTTGGCTGTGCCATATCCTGGGTACAGGTGAACACATGTCACAGGTCTGTATAAGTTACTGCATGTGCCACATGGCTGATAGGTCTGGGGGTGTATACAGGTCAATGCATGGTGGTTGATGTCAGCAGCCCTTCCACAGTGGATAATGGTAAGTGTACTGGGTGGTACACACCATATGTTTGTGTATAACACACACAGAAGCTTTGGTGTTGATGCAATACAGAGAGAATACTGTACACATGGATGCATGTACCTGTGCAAGGAACCCATTTTAGCCAATGTAATTCCACCAAGAAAAAATAGGCACAACAACACATTGGGAAATAAGCAGTCTGCTAGTTTAATGTCAATGATGATGGTACTGGCAGGATATATGTCCCCTTCCCCAATATAGTGCAATCCTCAACTCAGTAAACATAGGTGTGCTGGTGTGGGTGGCACAGCCCTACTCTTTGGAGGGTGTGAGGTGCTGTAAAACCGGAGGTAGTGTGATTGACAACTACTTAACCTGTTAACATGAACTGTACAGTATTACAGCCAGCTAAGCGGGGGGATACACTCAACAGTAACTGTAATGATGGTGGCTGTGTCCACAAGAGCTCCACCCAGCTATATATACCAACCCCAGTATTGCTGTACACCTATACAGTGGGGAAGAGGGCATTTAAACGTCTACCACTAGTTGTGATGGAATGTATTTCCACAGGATGATACCTGTGAAATGTTGGCATTTGCCAGGCAGTTCTCAGACAGATGACCTCCTTGGACATGTATATTCTGCAAACAGAAGTAGATTCCTTCACATACATACATGCTCTTACTTGGCAACACTGGGACTAGAACCCCTACCAAGGTATGTAGTACTACTGATGTGTGTGGCCTTAACTGCACACACCACACAGCTTTTAGGATGAGGTGTGTTCCAGGTTAAATGTTATGTGAAGAACATCCCCAGTACCTGTACAGTATGGTAATGGGGGATGTACTGGTTGTTTATGGACAATACATAGTGTGACATACTGTCATATACACATTGACAAACACATAACAGTCATACACACATCTGAGAGACATGGGCTTATCAGTGCTAACCACCTTGTCAGTGTGTCCATTTTGTTACCGATAAGTTGCACACAGCACACGCATAATTGGGCTGGATAGTGTTATCAGTTACCTGTATGGTTGATGGTGACACTGGTCCCCATACAGTGGAACATGGGACATGTACTGGGGGTACCATGGTGTAAAAACAGCACACCCAGCACCCACACCCCACAGTGGATATTGTACGTACTGAAACCCATGATAATACTCTGACATACTCACCATCACTCATTGACCAGGACTGCAATACAACCCCTTGTTTATCCCAACAGTGCTACTACAGAGATATGCATCTAATGCACAAGCCACAGGGATAGTAGGGTGATGCATTGTCATGCCTCTCCTATGGTCAGCAACATCACTATCCCTAATACTGTGTGGCAAGGTGTATTGTATTAGGAGAATGTGGCCTCAAAATGCTGTATCCTACAAATATGCACACTTGCACACATACACACACTTGACAGAACTCAGAGGGTATCCCATGCCTATCAACCCATTTGTAACAGTGTTGTGCTGCAGTATTGTGCTGGTATTGCAAGCTCCAGGTAGCCCTTAGAGTGAAGAGTGTAACAAGGTACATGTAATGTCCAGTACAGCAGCAGCCACATCTAACTATGGCAATGGGGGTGCAGTGGGTGTGAAGGACCTCAGGGTATTATCAACTACAGGTCTACAAACACAGAGACACTGTTATTCTCAGTAATGCACACCTACACATTTGTCAGTACTGGGGTCCATCGGTGCAGGTGTTCATAGGTGTGTACCAGGCTACTGTCCATGGAGAGATGGGAAATGTAGGGATGTGTGTAGCGTGGTATCATGCCACCTGCCATGTGCCAGCAGGCCATCTAGAAACAGATACCACAGGGGTGATCCTCATGGTGAGAGTTACATGCAACATCCAATCATCTGGTTGCCTCTTGCAGATGGCCAGTGAGGTGCTCCAGTTGACATGTATGCAACATGTATTACATAACATGGTCAGTGTCTGTCTTGGAGACCTGTACCCAAGCATGTTCTGTTGACTGTGGTAGTGTAGTTGCGGTATCCATGGTATGTGGTGCGTACAGGGTGTGGATCCCTAGCTGTGGCACTCATAACACAGCTGGGCAGACATGTCAGTGTCACTCAAGCATAGATTGCCTGTATGCAGCCAAGATGGAGTCCCAACATCTGTACAGAGGACAGACAGACATCAGCTAGCCAACTGGTTATGCAGTAAGATGACTGTGTTGACAGACAGACGTCTGACACTGATAGGTCTGCCATTACTACATGACAGCAGCCCTCAATGACATGTCCTATACAAACAGTAGTCTAAAGTTAATATCCACATGTCAGATCAATATCTGGTAGCAAATACTTAATGACACACAGCTCATACACCAAGAACACGATAGTGAGGACTCAAGAGTCCATCTTTGCATGCAGGGATGTTGGGTTCCAGGACTACAATCTGCAATCTACTCTTACTTGGGAATGCACTGTCAACAGTAGTAATGTAATGATACACTACATGCCAGTGTGACTGCATATAATCTGGGATACTACCCATGTATCCATCATGCTTAGCAGGTTTCAGCATTGCTGCAATGTAAATGCTAAGCATATTTGTGTACTGGTAAGTGAAGCCTACACAGTGTAAGCGCCTTTTTGTTTAACCGTACGTTAGCAGTGTTTACCATCAAGCAAACTCACGCAAACCCACTTAAAGCTGCTCAAAACTGCTTTAACCACTCCGTATCCAACAGCCCTTGTTCTGCCCAACGAAAAAATAAACAGCCCTTGCAGGTCTTGAACACAGGACTTATAGTCACAGTAGTTAATCACTAAGACATCACAACTGTGAAAATGTTTGTTGTTTTTTCCAATATATATCTGTCAGTACACACACTGAATAGTATTGAACAACTGCTATGATTTCTACAATTGTGTAGTACTTGTTAGTGATATAACTGTTAAATCATGTATGTTATTATATCTAAATATACACGTATCAGATAAATACAGTGTGATACATCTGGGAAGGTATATACAACAGTCATGTTTACACATAAGGACATATATATATATATATATATATATATATATATATATATATATATATACATATGTTGATATATGTATACACGTAAATACACATATATATTTATATATATGTATTTATATATGTATTTATATACATCTGTAGATTGCGTTATATATATGGCCATATATAAATCTATCTCTATCTATCTATCTATATATATATGTGTGTGTGTATATCATATATGTATACAGATTCACTTCATAATCTCAAAAGACTGAAATCTCGAATTTCAGTTTTTTGAGACCATGAAATCGAATCCACACAACACCGAAAGCCCAAACCACAAAATATAAAACACCGAACACACAGCACACACCAGACCACACATATACCACAACACCCACACCACAAAATAAACAAAACAACACACATCCACAAACACATATCACAAATAGCACCACCCATGTATGGGGATGCGCTCCCCACACATCCCTACTTATATATACTAACTCCGCGATCGCACAAACAGCAAACAAAAGCAATCTCACACACACATTCTACAGTCCCACACACACACACACACACACACACACACACACACACACACACACACACACACACACACACACACACACACACATACAGACACACACACACACATACAGACACACACACACACACACACACACACACACACACACACACACACACACACACACACACACACATCAGCACACTCACATACACTCAAACTCCCACCCAAAACCCTTACAAAACACTCACTTACCTGACATTAGACCTAAATCCACACATGCACACCATCCACATACAACCCCGAACATTACGTAGCGTAAAGCCATAACTGTGAATTCGAGATATTCAAATTTGCGATTATGCACTTTCCCTATTTCAAAACTTCGACTTTATAGTCTTGAGATACTTAAATTCGACATTTTAGTATTTTGAGATTATAAAGTGTTTGCATGTAAATATATATATATATATATATATATATATATATATATATGTGTGTGTGTGTGTGTGTATGTAAATATATATATATATGTGTGTGTGTGTGTGTGTGTGTGTGTGTGTGTGTGTGTGTGTGTGTGTATGTATATATATGTGTGTGTGTGTGTGTGTGTGTGTGTGTGTGTGTGTAATATGTGTGTGTGTGTGTATATATATATATATATATATATATATATATATGTATATATATATATATATATATATATATATATATGTATGTATAACATATGTCAATAACATGTAGTGGAGTCATACCTCAGCACCAATAGTCACAACTTTTTAGTGCAAGTGGATGTCATGTAAGTATTGTAGGTATAAATGTAGACTGTTGCTACTGTAACAGGGGTTGTCTTAACAGAAATGTGTGTGAAGTCACATCTGATATTAACATGTTCGCCATCAGTTACTGACAGACATCATAAGATCATCATAGTGCAGTACCACAGATATCACAGTAATGATCCTGTGGAATACAGCAGAGATATTACCAATAAATGTGGACAGTCTGACACACTCTGGTCAGTCCAGAGGTATACACAGAACCCCTTAGTGCAAGATGTGTGGACAAAGCCTGATAAAGTGGATGTTTACAACCATGTAAATGGGGATATCATGAAAATACTGGAATAGATAAGCTCACACAGTTTATGCATTCACACACTCCTGTCTGTCCTGACACATAATAACTGAAGGAGCACAGGTCACAAGACCACATACTACCCATTAGTTAGTGACATACATCTGTACAGCATCCCACTGCTTTGTCAGAAATACACAACAGTTATGGTGGCCCAGCAACAGTACATCTGACAAATATCTGGACATAGCATCACACTGGGTAAGTACACTGAGCTGCTAGGCATATCACAAAGCACTGTGCAAACTACAGGCAGACTGCCACAACATTGGCCTACATTTCTTATAGGGGAATACACATGCACCTGCAAATATAGCAGGCTCTACAGGCATGTAGCAGCATGGAGTAACAGACACTTGTGTGAAAGTGCATACCCACAACCAATCTGAACACAGCCACAGTCACATATGGTAAGCATGCTTAATATTACAGTATATGGACTGTGTGAGCAACACCATCCTCATATGGGCCACTCACACACTAACCCTGCATATACTGGCCCAATACACAGTGTATTCCAATGCCTGACTGTGGTATGGGACATGTGTCGGTTTGGCCCTACAAACATGTACGCTGATAGGGTACCATATACTGGAGCAGCATGCAACATCAGACAGAACAGGAACAAGAACAATGACATCTACCACAGTCTGTACACAAGCCAAGGTACATATTCATAATACACACTCTGTCAACAATCACCATAAGTACACAAACCTCACTACTGTACACACTACAACAGAATGCCCAGGTTTTGTCCTCAAATATAAGCCCTACTACACATAACATGTCTAGCAGTCTGATATCTCACTGGCTTTTTAGCAGGTATGATGTCAGTAAATAATGATGTACTGAACATATGCACCTCTTACTGCATGACATATATATAAAGGTTGACAGAGTTGTGCCTGGAGGCACAAACACAGGGCCAATATTGACATGCTGCTGTGATAAACTCATACATTTACTGGTGTAACAGGGTTTGTTGTGACATATGTCTTCTGAGGGATATGAAGTCAGTAACTGACATGGCTGTCACCATGTACTGACTGCAATCCTCAGAGTATGCTACTGCATTTCTAAAGATAGGACAGGTGTGAGTAACACAACACATGTAAGACTCCAAACACTGGCCAGTCTGCAGATAGCCCTACAGGTGAAAGTTTCCTCAACCACATAACACTGTCAAGACATATATTAAATCATGTAGACCAGCCATATCCACACAAACCCCTTTTAAACCAACATTACTTCAAACGTAGAAGAGCAAGACTTACATTCTGTCCTCATGTCTGGAACATTCCCCTCCTGTTTGTTGGCCTGTCTCCACAGTGTATGTTGTAAGAGGTATATCCCACTACCCTCTGTAATGCTGTTTGCCAAACACTAAGATGAAATCCTGCTCACAGTGAATGAAAAGGGCCAACACCCACATGATGTTCCTAGTTATAGGAGTGTGTTTCCATGCAATTGGCTATGGGAATGTAATCACAGCTGTTCCACATGCAATCAGCTAGTGGGGGACTGCAATTCATGCACAGGCCATCAGCTGATCATGAGCATCACTTACAAAACACAAGCTGCTGCCAAAGCAAAAAGCAGGTGTACTTTTTCACATCCACCAGAGAGGGAGTGAGAGAGACAGACAGAGACAAAGTAAGAAAGGAAGGGGGTAGGAGAGTAAGAGCTAAGCATGTTTGTGTCACACACTTACCAGAACGGCGTTTCAAACCCCTGCCTGACTATGTATTGCTATTACATTTTTATGCATTTATTGCATGCGCCACAGAGCTTACATGTTGGAGAGCTGTCCAAAGGTATCTTTGAAGGTGAGTGACATCAGCAACAGTGATAAAGGAGGGATAAGGTTAGTGTAGTACATGTGCCTGTCCACAAAAGCAGCTGTCAAGGAAGACACAACCACACTCTCTCAGGGACTCACACACATTATCACAGTTGGCAGGGTCAGGATTAGAATTCCTAACTAACTAGTTTGCTACACTACAGTATTATGCAGGTATCACATGCACCACAGAGATTATCAGGCTGATATATTGGCAAAGGGTATGTCAAGGTGACTGACATCAGAAGGTATGCTATAGTAGGGCAAGGGGAGGTGTAGTGAGTGTGAATGGCTTTCAAATCATTAATCTCCACACACACACAGACACATATTTGCCAATACTGATATGCATGAGTTCATTGCTTCACAAGTTTGTAGTAGCTGACTGTGCCAGAAGGCTCTACAAGGCTAGACAAAAGGTATACCTTCGCATCAGGCCACATGACAATGGTCTGCAGTGAGACTCAGGGATGTAGTCCCTAGATTGGCCCACACAGGTGGGTATTATATTCACCAGCCACTCATCTGGGCTACTGTTGTGGGTGACCAGTGCTGTGCAATGCTCGCAATGTATATGTTCTATATTCCATAACACGGACGGTGTCTGGGTTGTGCACATGTCCCACATCCATGTTCTCTGACATGTGGAAGTGTACCTGGGGTGTCTGGGGCATGTTGTGTGGACAGATTGTTATCAGCTGATGTGGCATTCCTGACCTCATGTGGTGAGAACTGGCTATGGAACTGAGGTTGATCCTGCACCTACATTGACAGCATGATACAGGTATTCACTGGTGTTAGTGGCATCTGTCCATACAGGGCATGTATATAAGGCATGGTATTTCCTTTGTGTGTTACGTTTGCTGACTCTTCAGTTGTTGCATGTGTCCAGTGGGGAACATAACAAAGGACTACTGTAAGTAATTATTTGCCTATTGTAGGGATGGAACAGGGTGCTATGTCCTCTGTAGTCCTCTGCAATCACACAGTGGTTACTATCTGTGGGCAGTATGCAGGGAACTACCAACATAGTGGTTGTTGCCTAGCCAAGTGTGTTTGTGTATAAGACATGGGTGGAGAGTGTTCTCTGGGTAATACAAGGGTTGCCTATATTGTTTCCCAATCCATAATGTCATATGTAGGGGTATGGATTGTCTACATCAGCCTCTCTGTTGCTTGATATCTGTTGTCCTTGTAAGGTGGACATTGTGACATATAGTAGGTCCTCAATATAAGAATTTTGACCCCCCATGAGTCCTATTACACAATCACAGCTTCCCCCACACAGGATACTGATGACAAACACACACAGACTTGACAGTACTGAGATGCAGACCCCTACCTAGCTATGTATTGCTTCTACAGTGTACTACATTTATCAAACGTGCCACAGAGCTTATAGGGCTAGCCCTTCCCCACAGGTGTTCTTCAAGGTGAATGACATCAGCAGGCTTGCAAAAGCAGGGCATTGGACAGTGTAGTGACTGTGACTGGCCTCAAAAGCATTGATCCTTACATACACATACACACACACACACACACACACACACACACACACACACACACACACACACACACACACACACATACACAGTTGCCATGTCTGGGATTAGAATTCCTACCTAACTAGTACATCACACTATAGCATTACACAGTTATAGCACGTGCCATGGAGCATATAGGGCTAGCCTTTCCCCAAAGGTGTATTTCAAGGCGAATGACATCAGCAGGCTTGCCAAAGTAGGGCAATCTGGAGTGCAGTGTGTGAATGGGCCATAAACCATTCGTCTGGAAGCACACACACAACACTCAGTCACACACAGGTTTACATTTGACAGAAACATGTATACAACTGCTAGATGAATAATGACTTGTACAGTCATGTTACACAGTTATCACAAGCACCACAGACACTATAGTGCTGAGGGCTACCAGAAGCAAATGTCTACAGTGATAGACATTTGCACATCATGTGGTATTGGCCAATTGGATGTGTGCTGGCTGGGACAGACCTCATGATGGGAAGCTCTTTGTTACTGTCTGTCACTCTCTTCCACACATCTATGTATGTGTATGTTTGGCCTATTATAGTGTGTTTTATATGTGTGTATTCCTATCCAGTGTGAGTATGTGCAAAGCATGATTGGTGTTCAATGTGGAGTGTGTACACAAACATCTGCGACTGATAGATATGTGTAGTCCACTGTTGTTGCCAGACACGGGCTTCATTTTTGTAAGTGTGGGAGCATGCCCAGTATGACCTTTCAGTATGTTGTTGTCAGACAAGGGCTTCGTTTCTCTAAGTGTGGGAGTATGCCCAGTATGACCTTCTGTATTGAATGTGTGAATCCATTCCAGGTAGATTGTACTCCAGTGCAGGCATTTGTGTTCTACACCTACATCTAGCAACCTGTTTCTGCAGGATATCTGTAGATTGGTTGACAATATGGGGTCACAGTGGGCAAAGGATAGTGGGATACTGTAACTAATTGTGTCTGTGCTGCTTCTGCTACATGGTTTTGGTGTTAGCAGAGATATTCAGACATATGTACTGTTTTACACTGTGATGTTTTATATCATCTCCTGACAGGTATACATATTTGCTTGCAGTAATTTCCTGGGGAACACAAGATGAATGAAGCTGTGTCCAGTATTGTGGTCTGCAGCCTACATATTCTTGCACAATCATGCCATTCTGGAGGGGGAGCTGCAGACACTTGCTGATGGGTCTGTGTAAATGGTTCAGCACCTTGGTACTGTGGTGGCTGAGGATCCCATGCTTGTACATCTGTCAATGTGACAGTATGGCCATATCCTGCTGTGGCCATACCTCACAGCTGTACAGATTCACACAGGTTATCCAGAGGCAGGGCTCATATTTCTGGTCATTACCCCTTCACATTGTGGTTTACGAGCAGGTTTGTAGCCACCAATTCCTGTGTTTGCAGGCAGGGATAGTGTGTGCACACATCTGAGTTTCAGACTTCACATACTCCATGTTATCCATGCTTCTGCCCCCCCCCCGTTATTCTATCCTCTTCCAAACGTTATGCAAATGATATCTGATAAGTATCCCTATAGTTATCACTTCATCCCAGCAGTATTTAGGGGTTGGTCCACAGTTCATGCAGTAGGACATGGTAGACATGCTACTGGGATTTGTCGACATAGCCTTGCATTTGTGTTCTGTGGACTGTGTTATGTTGTTATTTGGGAGTCCATAAGATAACATACATTGGCAGTATGGGTGAGACACAGTCCTTTGACAGAGGACTGTAGGGCATTTGGTAGTGATGCAGGCCATCTGTAACAGCACAGTACATTGTGTCACTCCTACAGTCCCAGGGTGCAAGCCACTGTATTCCCCCGGGGTGATAGGGTAGGTATGCAAGGTGTTAATGTCAATAGTTTATGTCCTTATTGAGCCATTGGTGTGGATTCTGGCAGGGTGCTGCTTACAGCTAAGGACACACCTGCATGGGACACCTCTTCAGCATGCTGCTGTTCCCATACAGAGGTGGGGATCATATTGTACTCATTCCCAGCAGCAGGGATATGACCTGTGAGGTACCTGTGGCTGATGGTGGGGTGAGCTGGGTGCATGTGTTCTGTAGAAGCTACTTGCAGCTGACTCACAGATATACATGGGACATTCCACTTATGCTGGCTTGTGTGGAGACATCAGCAGTTTCTCAGTACTTCATACCTGTGCCTTTTGTGGTTTGCCAGTGTTTGGCCAGACTACATCAGTATTCCATACTACACAGCCAACCAATGTGCTGCTAACCTATATGTACAATTCCAAAGGTGTGTCCATTTAACAGTAACATTTTATACACTCTCTGTCTAGGGTACTTCCACCTGTGTAATGTTTGTATGCCTGGGCCCACATTCATGTCATGTCCATCTTTCAGATGGTGACAGATATTACATCCAAATAATTAGTATGGATTACTGCTGGATTGTGTCTTGCTGGATGCATTGTGTTTGGCACTGCAGTTGTGAGAACTTGGCCCTGTCATCAACAGTATTGGCCATTGGCCACCAGGACCCAACCCTCCATGCCTACGTGCTGACCACTTTCACACAATATACAACACACAACAACCTAACACACAGAGCCCTGCATATTTTATATGTGCAACAATCTATCCTGCTACTTTGGTCAGCTCAGGTAATCTGTGCTCCACTGTTATTATACCTACACGTACATGTTACTACATTTCTACAGAGGATTGTTGGGGGGGGCACACCTGACAACTGTAAACATTTGCTATGACTGTACTGGTATTTCAGGTACTCTGTTGGCTTCCATTTCATTCTGTATTCTGACCTATCCTGCAGACTAGAGGCATATCAGTGTACTACAGTTCTTAGGTTTGATTGACCTACATTTCAGTTTCAGACTTCTTACCCTTCAGAACTAACATTCCACTGCCTGACCTGTTGTAGTCTGTCTGTGTAGGTCTGGAAGGGGGCTGTTCTCCATAGCCATCAATCAGAGGCCTTAGCACAGCCTTTCTTTGTGTTTGTCTACACCTGCCCTGCTGGCTGAGACTGTTGTTGGGTATGTGAGCCTCACTGACATGCATGTGTGTGTCCTATGGACACAGATTTGGCCGACCACATGTCCTGCAGTGGGTTTTGGCACCTTGTCTAGTACTGCCTACTCTGTTGACACCAGTATTTGTTAAGGATTTCATGCTGCCGATATAGGTGTCTACTATCTGCTGCCATCCCATTCAGCCACCTGATTCCCTTACATGCTCACATCCATACCATAGATACAGGTAGCAGAACATACTACTACATTCAGCAATAGTGAGAGTGACTTACCTTGTGGCTGTGCCAGTATTGAGGATGGTGCTGGAGGGATGACTATGTTGGATGCACATAGTACACTCCCTATACATGGTTAAGTACAGGTTGTGTCATGTTTGGCATCCCTTTTACTGTATGTGCAAGTCAGAGAGAGGTGTCATTCCCTGGGTTCCTACCGTGTCAGTGTATGTGCTATGCATTGCCTCTTTGCCAAGGCCTGGGCATACTGGGCATGCCTCCTTCTGCCTACAGGGGCAGGCTTAGGTTGTTCCTCCTCCAAGTCACTGTGTGCCTGTGCTGGCCTTGGCAATGGTGGGGGGCTGTGTGGCCCTGCCCCATACTGTTCCTGCTGCAGCTGCTTCTGCAGGATCATATTGTGTAGCATGGGACATACAATGACAATTTGGGTACATGTAGCTGGTGAGTACTGCAAGGCTCCACCAGATATGTCCAGGCACCGGAACCGTGAATTGAGCATCCCATACACATGCTCTATTATGATTCTGGTCTGTGCGTGTGCCTCATTATGGAGTTCTTGTTCGGGTGTGTGTGCATTTCTGATGGGTGTCATCAGCCACGGCTCCAGTGTGTAACCAGCATCCCCCACTAGGTGGCCATATGGGATGTCCCCAGTGGCAAATCTCTGGTAGAACTGCATCATATTACAGATATGGGAGTCGTGATAGCTTCCATGGCAGCCAGCACACACATTCATTATAATGCCCTGGGCATCGCACATGACCTGGCAGTTGATGGAGGGGAAGCCCTTATGGCTTATGTAGACTTTACCCCGCTCGCCGGGTGGTGCTTTGATGTGTATGTGTGGTCAGTCTATAGCACCCACTACCTCAAGGTATTCTGCTATTTGGTGGAAGAGACACATATTGCTGGTCAACGCCTCACGGGTGTTGAGGAAATATATTTGCTCACCGGCATGTGCTGACATGGCATCCAGGAACTGGTGGAGTACCCTGGATGCTGATGCCTGTGAGATCCTCATTATATCCCCAGTTGGCCTTTGGAAGATACCTGTGGCTAGTATTCTTAAGCCTACACATACCTTGGTATCCACTGGGATGGGTTCCTCTCTGTTGGTTCTGTGTGTGAGGCGTGGCCGGCACAGCTCAACAATTTTCTGTAGGAGGTTCCTGTCTACCCTATAGCACTCCACTAGCTTCAGCTCATGTAGCCCCTGGTAGGTTACCCTGGCTCTGTACACTCTTCTCCTTCCCCTCATTGTAGGTTGGTCGTCAGCATTGTCATCCTCACCACCCTCAGCCTATTTCATATGTTGATTTATGAGAGCAAAAGCAGCCCCTATCATTTTGTTGCTTTTGTTAGGTAAAATTTCCCCATTTGTGTACACTGGTGGTGTAGAGTTTGTGGGAAAAAACAGACTGAAAGGTGTTTGCATAGTTTATAGTAGTGTGCTGGGCTGGGCTGCTGCCTGTGTAATTGGCTGATTCTGATATATTTCACCTGTTAGCTATGCTAGTTCTCCTTGATTACCTTCCTACTGCTGCTTTCCCTTCCCATTGCCTTCCTGTTTAAGTCCAGATGTACGTTGCACAAACCCAGTGCGCAGATGTGAATGGAGCTGCTATTTCCTGGTTTATTTTTTTTTTTTGTTTAAAACCCGGTGTGCGGTGCGCACACCCGTTTAGGCAATGTAAACACTGCTAGGAAGTTTCAGACACACCTTCTTCCTTAGCTCTGCTAGGTTAAGGGCAAACCCGAGCCACAGAGCTCCAATAAGCTTATAGTATGCTTGACACACCCCTCTATGATGTCAGTTAACTCTTAGGCTTGCACCATGGTTTTCCTGCACCTACACGGTTGGGTGCTGGCTAGCAATGAGGGGAAATGTGTGATTCAGTATCATTCCCCTCATTTGCATAGAATTGACTGCTAATGCCTAGTTACAAGTCTAACACTGAGCCTTCCCCCTTAGCAACCACTATTCAGTGGCTTTGTTGTCTTCTGCCTGCCATTGACTATAATGGAAAAATTGTGATTTTGCCTAAAAAGCTTTTCTCAAGGTTTTATTTTTATTTTCGGGCCAATTCTGTTTGTGCACCACTGCCCTACGCTTAAATGGCCGAAATCGGCCAAAAAAAGTTATTTTTTGTTATTTTTAACCTATTTTCCATACCAATGGCCATATATTTGGCCATTGACATGCCTTCCACATTATATAACCCTTTATTTGGAGCTGTCATGGCTCTGTTTTGTAGATTACAGAAATGTACTTGGTTACTAGCTGAATACATTTCTGCAGGTTACATTACTCCTGCATGGATGACTGCCAGCTTCTGGATCACTAATTCACCTAATTTGCATGATTTTCACCTGCAAATGGGGTAATTAGCATACAGGAGCTGTGTATGTGCAGGAATAGTGCAGGAGTGCTCGTGCACGTCCTGGGAGCTTGTTCCTCAATCTCTCGGCAGCCATATTGCCTCCAGCAGCTCTTGCACTTTTCCTGCATGCCGTGCAGAGCTTGCTGAATCCCAGGGCAAGCATGCATAGCTCTAAACTATATATGATTTTGCAGAACATCCCTGATTTTGTCTCATAGTTTTGAACTGCCCTTCATAAAATGTTTGTTTTTTTCTGGTAATCTCTAAAGATTAATCAGTTAATAAAGCCAAATATACTTCTTATTGTTCAGAAAATGCACTTTGATGCAAAACTTGTTTCATTTATTTTTAAAGTGAATTAGTGTAATTGTCACCAATTTTGAGCCTTTGCCTCCACCACCCCTTTGTCTGTTTGAAAACCAGTTAAACCCACTGGACACAACTGTCCCTTTCCATGGGCAATCTGGGAGTACTAGTTAACTGACTTGCTCAAAATCACACAATATGAAAATGAAGATGAAAGAATCTAACTCTGTACCCTGGACAGGAAGCAGCTCATTAACACCTTAGAGGTTCACCCCTCTATGCTAACTGTCTGATTTTTCTGAAGAAAAATTTTGAAAGTTATACAAGCAGACTGTTCATGTTCATTCTCTAAAAAAAATAAATAAAACAAACTAGTAACCTAGTAAAAAAGTAAACATTATGGAAAACAGCACTCTATTAAACAAGCTAAGTTGAAAAATTAGACAGAAACATTAGCAAAAATATAGTATGAATCAGTTAGTCACACACAAAAAAATGCAATTGCAGAATTACTGAGATAATAAATAGTTGGTAGAGAAAGGATAAAAAGACTTGAGCTAAAGTGGTGCCATACCCAGAAATTGCAAGCGTTGGCCAGCTATGTGGCATAGATGAATGGAAACCTGATTGCCACCTAAGGGCTTAGGCTCATTTAGAGAAGAGTGAGTTGGTGGGAGTGGTACTGGGTGACATTTTTTTCTGACTTTGGGGGACATACAGCTAATGATACAGCTCACAGTGCAGGCTGTGGGCTCCAGCCCTGTTGCAAGTGACTGTGGAATGCATAGGCAGAAATAACTGTGGATTTGCTCTAAACTGACTTCTTAATGTATTCTGGATTGGAGATATTGCAATAAAAAAATAATTAAACAAACAAACAAACAAATAAATAAATAATAGCCCATCTCAACAGACGGTAATGAGGCTTTTCCTAAGCAGTGTAGTAAACAAGTCAGAAGAATGAGAAAGAGACATGATGATCGGGGTATAAAGGGGAAAAAAGCATATGCAAGTGGCCACTAAAACCCCTAATAAGTCTGCTAAACATAGAGAATCTTTACATCTCATAGCAGCCACGCAGGTAGTTTCAAAAGACATGGGAAAATTAGAAAACAAAAGGCAAGCATGAGATTTAACCACACAGTAGTTCAAAACATTGAGACAATGGTAATGTCTTGTGTTTTAATACAAAACAGAAACTGAACTGAAATTGCTGTAAAATCCTGGGCAGCTAGATTCACAGATGTCCATCACAACTGGTGCCAGAGCCATGGCCTAAAGCTAAATGCCAAAAAGTGCATAGTCATCCCCTTTGGGAAAAACAAAGTGCCCACAAATTACCACATAGGTGGTAATCCATTAAGTATGGAAGAATTAATTAGGGATTTGGGGACCCAAGTAGATAGCAATCTCTCCTTTGACAATCACGTTGCCAAAGTGGTTAGAAAGACCTTCTATATAACCTACCTTATCATGAAAGGGTTCACATCTAGATCAAGAGAGGTCATTGTGCCCCTCTACTCATCACTCATCAGGCCCATAATTGTATACAATGCCCCATTTGGGATGTACCTTACCCGACACCTGCAGCAACTGGAAAGACCCCGAAGGTACCTCAGCAAGAGGATTAAGGGACTCAAACAGATGCCCTACGCAGTTAGGGTAAAGAAACTCCAGCTCTACTCAGTTGCTTACCGCCTACTCAGAGGCGATCTGCGCCTGACTTATAAAGCCATGTCCAACCCAGAATTAATGGACATGCTCCACCTCAGGAAATCCAAATCCCTTAGAGCTACACGCTCCAGGGACTTAAACCTCAACACAGAAATAAATAGGACATGCTGGAGGGACAGATTCATATCCCAGAGGCTCCCCTCACTCTGGAACAAAATCCCAATCCATGTTAGGCAGAGCCCCTCAATGACCCTCTTCAAGAGAAATCTTGACGAGTGGATGGGAGATCGTAGGTTTACCCCTGGGATCTCTTCTGTGTCCCTACTAGACAGAGGCACAGTAAACTAATCTAAGGCTTATAAATGCCCTAGGGCAGATAGCCTAGTATCAACCTATGAACCTATGAACAATGTGTACCAGAGGTAGCATGAAAAATGCCTTGGCTACATGAGTGAGAGATGCATAATTCATAAGAAGAATCCCATGCCCAGTACTCTACTGTCAATGCATCATAGACAGAAAGGAATGGTGCACTGAACAAAACCACAGTGTGCCATTCAGTACTGACAGTGGCACATCAGGAAAAGGAAAGAAGCACTGCACTAGAGGGGATCAGTAGCATGGAACTGCAGGGAGGGGGTGTTTACTGTGCACATCAGAAGCATTTTTTAAGGAAATTGGCTAATATGTAATGGATGCAAGCCATCCAGTAACAGCAGGTTGTGCTCCATTAGATGAACAGGAAAACTAGTTACCTGGACATCTAAATCAGCACCTATAGGATGTACAGAGAGGGTAGGCAGTGTGCCCATTATTTAAATAGCGCCATGGACTGCTAGACATATCTATAGACTTCCAGTATGCAAAAGAAGACAGGATGAATGCTCATTATATAATGAAATTATATGAACAGTGCAGTGGGATCAGGGTATCAGATAGTATATTTATGGAGTGGACAGCTTGGGCAGGCATTGCACTATGACAAGTAAACTCTTATGTGCAGCAAGACAGGTACAAAATACATGGCTGGGGGATTCTGCTTAGACAGGTGACACATCCATAGTCATACACAGTATAGGGCATATAGGAACATGCCTTGCAAAACAATGGTGCACAGCTATTGAACTTTGTATCCTGGTGCCTACAGCAGGGCAGTAGGCATCCTTACATGGGACTGTAGCACTCTGAGTAAAGTATGGAAAAAAAATTCTGTCCATAGGGATCACTCCTATTGTCTCATTAGAGTTTTGCACTCAATGAATTACATTCTTGTCTTTTGGCATTACATATTCTTATTAGCAAAGTCTATGTGATCTAGACAGCACATGGAGCTGGGCAACCTTATATTGCAATGATGTAGCTACTGTGCAAAATGTTCAGTTCTAGTAGCTTTGGTTTTACTGTCCCTGGGTAGTCTATTCATTGCTGGATATGGACTGCTGTGGCTATGAATATGGACTAGTGGTATTAGCTTCCATTTATTTATTTATTTATTAACTTATTTACTGGGGTAGTGCACTGATCACAACAGACCAATTGCAAGCACAGCCAGGGTGAAGAAAATCACAAAAAAAATAAAACAAAACAAGTTCACAAACAAGGTAATTACACAAGGTAGATAATCCCACAGACAACTGCTATCTATCTGTAACCCGTTTTTCCCATTTTTGCACATGGGGTTGGGTTGTCACTTCAACAATGACAATCATCTAACACCAAGGTTTACAGCGCAGGGTGGCTAGCCCTACCACAGAAAAGCAAATGTGAATTCATTTTAGTAGTAAATATGAGAGGGAAGCAGCAGCATCTGAAAACAGAGTCAAAGTAAAAATTATGCAAATGAGAAGGGAGTTATTTTATATATCCTTAAATTTCTATGGACTTCATCTGAACCAAATTAGGAATGGTGCAGACCACTTCCTTAAAAAACATACAGAGTGTAAACGTCCTGTTCAAAATACTGAATCTTAAAGGGACATGCACCAAAACCATAAAACATTGTTGTTATGTCCATATTAAAAATAATATAATCCAGACAGCGTGCAAATACTATATACAATAAAAATTGCTAAATCTAAATATTTTATCACAATAAAATATAAAGACTGTATATTTATGTAAATAGCTCTTAAATTTTTTTAAGAATTTACTATTACAAATTCATAAAAAAGAGGAACTTATTTTAGGTGAAGGTGAAGAAGGAGGTTATTGCCAAAGTTTGGGTGCAAGAATGGAGAAGGAATGGTCAGTACGGAGGAATTTGGGTTGGGGTATCTGGAGTGAGGGAGTTAATTGGGAGAGGTTGCAGTGATTGTAGGGATGGTTTTGATATGGATTTTGGTGGCAAGAGATGAGAAAACACATGACTGAAGTCGTTTGAAAAGGAAAGACACTAGCAGTAGCTAAACTCTGCAGGAGACTGATAGCTATTCAGCTTTGGAGAAGATGATGCATTGGTGTTTTGGGGGGGGTGGAATATCTGCCAGTGATGGGCAGCATTACCTGTTATTTCAATTTGATGAGTCCTAGAGTTGTTCTGTGGACATATGTTGCTGCTACTTAGTGCAGTCATTTGTGTTTGCACTTCTTTATGGATAGGCAGTAACTTGTCTATGGCTACGAGGCTTTGCTTTCTGTACTGCAATGCAGAACATTCTGGTTTGTCTATGAATTTTGCAGGTGCTGCTATTTATGCTTAGATATCCATTTGCTTATCTATAATGCAAAATTAGCTCAGCTGCTATCCAATACCATAATAGTTATGTGACCCCGTTGCTCTATTGCCTAAGAATTGTGTGCGTTTCTTTTTTCAATACAGACACTCCTTCAGGGCACTGCACTGACACACTGAGTACCATTTTTGAATACTGGCTGTGGTTTTATGTATCTTGTATAAAGAACAGTGAAAGGCTCTATCTCCATAGTGTCAATACAGAAGAAAGACAAAACAAAAGAAGACTGGATATATAGAGGTTTCTAAGTTACTTTCAGTTCAGTATTGAAGGTTGTGAAGCATCCTGACATCTTTCACTGAGATTTTCACAATCCTTTAATGAATAAGGGGTAGTGATTATCAAAATGTACTAAACTTACTGCAAGACAAGACATATAAGTATATATATAGATATATATATATATATATGTATATATATGTATATATATATATATATATATATATATATATATATATATATATATATATATGTGTGTGTGTGTGTGGATGAGTTGTATAAAAATAATCTACAATTAATATCAATAATGGATTAGTCACTAAAATAGACTTAGTCTCCAGGTAATATCTGAACATACTAGTTGGAAGATCACAGTAGAGTGAGAATACTAAGAGATTCTAAACACAAGGTTACCAAACATTACCCAGATGATGTAGGAGACAGATGAACAGCATTTACAGAAACAAGGGAATATCCAGGGCATTCTAACAAGTATGAACCTAGAGTAAATGGAAATAAAAGCATTTTTTTCAAATATAAACATGCTTGATGCAAGTATGTAAGAAACACAAATAGATTGCACAAGGTGCAATACATAGTGTGGTTATGTTAAAAATCACATACATAAAGCAGACTGAAGGAGAAACATAAGTACTTCATAAACAAGCATCAGGATCAATGAAAATATTCTTGCATGCTGAAACAAAAAGACACATACACAGAAACGTATTCTCAGTTTGTGTATCTGCATAATGTCTATGCATATGTGGAATTTATGTGCTTGCTCTTCAAGTATTTCTGCCCAACTATTATAATTTAACCTCTTAACTATGCAATATTTTTAGAATATCTTTCTCCAGAATCCTGTGTATTTTAGCCTTATTTTCTTTTGATACATAAATGTAATTTATCTTTCATGAATTTGTCAGGGAATATTATTGGTATAATTAATGATAATTTATCATTATACTGGCTATCTGTCCCTGCCCCAAAAAGCAAAAGAACTGCAATCGAAGAAACAAAAATGTAGTACCTTTTTTATACATCTGCATATAAAAATAACAAAAAGATCACTGTGATACATAAATACATACCTTTGTATTATACATCTCTGATAAATTCTGTGCTGTTACTGTGAAAAAAAATGAAAGTTTAATTTCTATTTTAAGTCACCAGTTTCCAAATGTTGCAGATTATAAATTCCAAAAGGTCATTTTGCTCTGAATTTGATCCTAAATTCAAATGTCAATATCTCTATGTTAATTCAAGATTCTCATATGTAATTTTCTGGACAGGACACCTACATAGTCTGCCTTATTCTACAAATTGCAAGCCTTAATACCAATTAGGTAAAGCCAACAGAATAATTTCCTTCATTCTTTCAGATTTCATAACAAAACTTTCAGGCAGTAGCAACAGAGTGTTACTCTACAAAACACCCACATGAACTAAGACAGAGTTATACTGGTACTTGTGGATCAATGACCTGAGTGCTTGTGTGACTTGATGGATCCTACCCCCAGAAAGGCAGCTAAATGTGGCTCTCTCCTTACTCAGTCTGGTGAGGGAGACATCGGTGTGCCTCACTATAGAATCACCAATTACCAGTAAATTTGGCTTTGCGCTGGTTTGACTTAAGGGCTTAGCAGTTGAGTCAGTGGATACAGTGTTACTATGTGTAGGAGTTTCAACACACCTCAACAATTAACTTGATTCCATCTTTTTGCCTGCTCAGCACTGTGGGATTTTAGCTATGGTATATTATAAATAAAAAATTTATTTATTATTTTTATTTTACATTTGTTAACCGGGCTAGTCCAACTGGATACATGTCCATTTTCAGTGGAGGCCCAAGGAGAAAAGCTCCGAGCTTACAAAACATTTAATATTACAAGTAAATTAAAAACAACAGTACAAAAATGTATAACAAAACGTTACTAAGAACAAGATTTGTACATAGTATAAAAATGATTTGACTATTTTCCCAAAAAACAATAAGTAAGTAAATAGAGAAAAAATGGGGATATAAGGATACTAAGGACATCTACAGGATAAGACAGCATTTGGAAAACAGGATTGGTGGTTAGATGGGATAGGTAGAGCTGGAAAGAGTAGAAAGGTCAGTGAGTAAGTATGATAGAAGGATCAACTTTAACAGAGAAAATTAGAGGGAGACATGGTAGAGCAGAGGACAAGGAAGTGAAAAAGCAGTTAGTCAGGGTTATTACAAGAGCATAACCAGTGGTTGGAGAGGAAATGTTGAAGATTAGTTTTGAATAGTGGGAGAGATGTAAGAGCTGTTAGGTCAATTGGTAGGAGATTCCATATTTTACCAACAAAGTTAGGAAAAAGAGAGTCTCCTGCAGAGTTATTAGATAAAGAAGTTTGCATCAGCATTTTTTTAGTTGAGCGTAGCTTTTTCAGGTTATAGTATGGTGTTATGAGGGTAGAGAGAGTGGGGGTATTGTTAGGTTGATAAAGGACTTTATGGGCAATAATAAGTTGGTTAAATTGTAGGAGGTGAGGTAATTCAACCCAGCCTAGTTGTTTTAGGTTTTGACAGTGATGAGTCCTATATGGTGAGTTAGTGGCAAATCTGGCAATGTTATTATAAGATCTAGCTAGTTTGTTATGATTATTTTGGGACAGGTTAGTATAGATGGGGGAGGCATATAATAGGGTAGAGATTAAGTGAGTTCTTGCTATTGTAGATCTGGCTAGAGGTGTTAGAAATTGTTTAATTCTATATAGGGATCCGAGTTTTTTGTTGGTAGATTTTATTATAGTGTTAATGTGAGTGTTAAATTTAAGTTGATTATCTATTATGATTCCTAGGAGTTTGGTGGTAGTGTCAGGAGAAATTATGGTACCATTGTTGGATTCCAATGTAAAATGAAGAGGGGGAGATGAGTGTGAGGGTGTAAACAGCAATATACAGTTGCTTAACAAACAAAAACAGCAAAATATTTTTTTCTGCAGAAATATGAGTATATATCATTTTATTTCTCATGTAATTAATGCTTATTATATTTTAAGAGTATTCTTATAATTAGACTGAACACAATCTAGTGAAAGGAACAATTCTGACACAGTCTCAAAGACTGAGTTCAGTCTATATCAGAATGCTTAAAATGCTCAGAAATACTGAACGTTTCAGTAATGTGTGTGTGTGTGTGTGTGTGTATGTGCACTCATGTGTGGTAGTACTAGCATTATGGCTTGTGTTAAGGTTAAGGAAAGGGCTTGTGTAAGGTGTGTGTGTGTGTGTGTGTGTGTGTGTGTGTGTGTGTGTGTCTTGTTTAGTGCTAGACTTAGGTTTCTGGTTAGGGATAGTAAAAGATGGATGGGCCTTGTTTAGTGTTAAGGTTAGGGGAAATGGTTAGAGTTATGGTTCAACCTGGAATTAGAGAATATGGCTGGGGTTAAGCTTATCATTGGCACATATGAATATGGTACCGCAGGGCATGGTTGTACATGCATAGGCAGTTTGTCAAAGGACTTGCCAAAAACAGGTCCTTGCTATTTCTCTGTTACCAAGTGATTACAATGTTCAGGCTAATGCTGCTATGTGTTTTGCGAGACCAGGGATGTTTGCTGCTGTGCTAGGATTTGGAAATAACTGCTGTGTTTCCTGCTGTATTTCTTTGTATGCTTTGAAGGATTTAGTTGAAGCCTTTGAATATTGTGATATTTGCTTGAACTGGTTTAGGAATTTTGAAAGAGACAGTTACCAATTTGTGGTCAGACTTGACAGGAGAATGCTATACCTGTGTGACAGTACATATAGCTGCCACATCTGTAAGGAGCAAGTCAAAAACAGTTTAGTATAATTTGATTGAACAGTACTTGACTGCAAATTAATTTTTTGAAAGAAATTGACTGAAGACTAATTAACCGAAAGCTCATCTGACTGAAAAGCAATTGACTGAAAACCCATTTCAATGAAAATATTCAAGATAAGAAAATACAACATAAAATAGTGTTTTGCAGGAGGCAAGCCCCTCTGCATCCCACATGTGGGATGCTTTACCTTAATTATATATAACTCCACAGCCGCACAACCACTTGAGAAAAGAAAAAAACACCATGCTCAGTGAATTGACATTGCTGTGTTGTATGTTCTTTTGTTGAATATTTTCAATGATTTGTGATTCAGTGAAGTGGACTTTTAGTCAAATGTTTTTTCAGTCAATTGCTTTTCAGTCAAACGGGTTTCACTGAAGTGGGATTTCAGTGAAATGGGCTTTCAGTCAATTAATCTACAGTCAAATTCTTTCAAACTTGATTTCAGTCACTTAGACTACAGTCAAATTCTTTCAAACTTGATTTCAGTCAGTCTACAGTCAAATTCTTTCAAACATTTCATTTTCAGTCAACTACTGTTCAATCAAATGATAATAAACCATCAAAAACATTTTGATCTCTAGTGGGCTCATTGACTATTTGATCCGGGGAATTCTTGTTTATGAAAGTGAGGAATTATTGTGTGTAGTCTATACTTGAGGTATAGGCCTCCCATTTTATCTCGAGTAGTTAAACTCTTTCAGGAAGATGTAGTTAGTGTGTGTATATGAAAGTTAATTAAATGCATTTAAGATAGAAACAATGTTTCTGGGGGTCATCAAGGGGGGTCTTGTACAGATCTGGAACTCAAATATCTGACATTATTATATGACTCCAGTCTTCAATGATTAGCCAGAAAACCACACATTTAATGAGGAACAAACCAAAAATATAAGGAAAAACTACAGACATTCTGCAAAAACCTGGACAGTTGAGAGGTATGCTGTACACTAAAAAATTATGGGAATCAAAATGATGTTTTTTCATTGCAAATTGCAGATATAACAGGAAAACAAAAACATTGGATGCCGTCAAAGCAGCCGTTAGATGAGCCTTTTTTGTTTGTTTGATGATCTCTGAGCGAGCATACACCGACTTTGAACATTACTATTGCAAAATATAGGCTGTAACTGAAAAAAAGATAAATTAGTGATGTTATGCAATATACAAATATATTTTGCTGTATAATTTATTAACAGTACAGCACCAAGTGTAAGGCATACCTCTCAACTGTCCAGATTTGTGGCTCGTATTTATGGTCTAGCTCCTCGTAAAATTTGCGTTTTTTTTTTCTGGCAAATCACTGGGATTATTTGAGGACTGAAGTAGGGTTACCACCTGTTCATAGGTTCATAGGTTTATAGGTTCATAGGTTTATACTAGGCTATCTGCCCTAAGGCATTTATAAGCCTAGCCCAAAGTTTTGTGGCTTACGCCACCCCTTATGTTAAAAAATATTGTGCCCATTAGTTTGTTTTGCCTCTGTCCAGCAGTGACACAGAGATGATTCCCGGGGTAAACCTACGATCTCCCATCCACCGGTCAAGATTTCTCTTGAACAGAGCCAGCGAAGTGCTCTGCCTCACATGGACCGGGATTTTATTCCACAGCATAGGGAGTCTCTGAGTGACAAATCTATCCCTCCAGCATGTCTTATTTATATCCGTGCTAAGGTTTAAGTCGCTTGCTCTTGTGGATCTGGTAGATTTGGATTTTTTGAGCTGGAGCATGTCCATTAATTCCGGGTTGGACATGGCCTTGTATGTCAGGCACAGGTCACCTCTGAGCAGACGGTATGCGACTGAATAGAGCTGGAGTTTCTTCAGTCTGGCAGCATATGACAGATTTTGGAATCCCTTTATCCTTTTGGTGAGGAACTTTTGGGGTCTCTCCAATTGCTGCAGGTGTCGGGTGAGATACATCCCGAATGGGGCATTGTTCTCGATCATTGGTCTGATAAGTGAAGAGTACAGGGGAACAATGACCTCACTTGATCTGGATGTGAATCCCTTCATGATCAGGTGGGCAATGTAGAAGGTCTTTCTAACCACTTTAGCAATGTGAGTGTCAAAGAAAGGCCACTGTCAACCTGGGTCCCCAGGTCCCTGATAACCTCTTCTGTGCTTAGTGGATTGCCACCTATATGGTAGCTTGGGGTTACCTTGTTTTTCCCGAAGGGTATGACTATACATTTTTGGCATTTAACTTCAGGCCATGGCTCTGGCACCAGCTATCAGTTTCCGTGAGACCCCTCTGAAGGATATCTGTGTCCGATGTACTTTCCACTATGGCGCCCAGTTTGCAGTCATCTGCAAACTTTGTCAGCCATAGTCCTCCTATGTTTGCCTGTACTTCTGAGAAGTAGATGCCGAACAACAGGGGGCCAAGGACTGAGCCCTGTGGGACACCACTTGTGACTGGCTTGCAGTCTGACATGGTGCCAGCAACTCTGACCCTGTGGGTTCTGTCCTTTAGCCAGTTTGCAACCCATCTTGTGACATATGGGTTTACATTTAAGCTGGTAAGTTTCTCTATAATACCTGAGTGGGGTATTGTGTCGAAAGCTTTTGCAAGGTCAAGGTAGGCTGTATGGACTGCCTTTCCCTCATCAATGGCCTTGGTGACTGTTTCGAAGAAGTCGACCAAGTTCAAAAGGCATGATCTGCCCTTGACAAAGCCAAACTGGGTCGGGTCCAATGTCTGCAAGTCCCCTATGTCTTTGTTTATGAGTTCCACTTTGCAAGTGACAATCCTTCTTTGGGCAGTTGTGTCCTGCAAAACAATTGTAAAAATGACAAATGTCTTGAGATTTTAGGACACAATTATTCCCTGTGTTTTATGCAATAGTTGCATAAAACAGTTAATCTGTATCTGAAACACCTAGATGTTATAAGAAACAGAATAAGCAACTAAAATGCTACAAGAATAAGCTTTTATTTAGGTAAAAAGGCGAAGTTCTGTCCTTTGTACTGGCCATGGGTATGTTTCGGCCTACAAAAGCTGACGTTTGTACCAAAAAGTCCCTCTTTGGGTATTTGAAAAGGTGGAAGCCCTAGACTGAAGTCACTAAATAACAACGTGCATCTGAGTTTCAGACTTCAAATCCTTTAGAAAATGTATGTTAAAACAAGCTTGCTATAGTAACTTTCTAAGTTTATAGGAACAATATTTAAAATACGTCCCTACTGTTGTGCTTTTGTTCCTCCACATTGTCAGGCTTTGTCTAGATTTCTTGCACGAAGAGGCTGAGAGGTATGGTACATCCCTAAGCTGGCAGTGTTTCATTGGTGTAAATTCATGAAACACTGGTTAGCCACAAGTACTAAAAGAACCCAAATCGCTGGGAACCAGAAAAAAAAAACGTTATGATGTTGCTACGGGGAAAGAAAACAAAACTGGTACAAGGAGTAGCCCTCAAATGTTTCGTACTGTAAGCGATGTGAAACAGCTATGTTGGGTAGTCTAATGTGAAAGTAGTTAAATTGTTATAAATATACATTTCTAGGTGTAAAAGGATATGGCAGTGTTTTGTGTTGTTAAGGGATACGCTGTATCTACAAGAAAACGATTACAGCCTTGCAGGGCATCGGAAAAATGGCATTGCCCTTTAACAATCGTCGCTGCTTTGAAAAGGATTCCGACGACTTCTTGCTTGAAGTTTTCTTTTACTTTCGCTTTAATCCAGTATACTGAACAACAGCTCTTCCCCCAGCCAATTATGTTTCATTTTACAGAAACATTCTGTGTTTTGAACCAAAACAGTTCAATCTGAACCAATCAGAGTTTCCGACCCGCCTTTCTCCTTTTACCGACAGCGTTAAAGCGAATTGCAGCTATTAGCGTCCTATCAACTCAGTATTTTCTGACGTGTTCCTCCTCCAAGTAGGCGTGATTAACCTAGCAAGTTCTACCTTTACTACGATGGCGATGCCCATGTTGGTGAATGTTTATTCAGTTTATCTATAGTTGTTGCATGATGATGTAGAACCATTCTACCTTTTAAGTGGGCATGTGGAGGCGATACAGCTTAAAGTAATTTGACGGTGTTGTCAGTGCAACCATTTCCAAACTCGACGTGTGCTCTTATCCAGTAATTTTATGGCTTTGGTTTTAAGCACTTCAGGAGAAAGCACTGGTTGGTACAACACGCGTTATAGGTAATTCAAACCTCGAAAGCCAGGAATTGAAGAAGTGTGGAGTAGAACAGCGGTAAGCTGAAATGCAGTTTTTCTAAAGAGGTATGCTATGCTGAAACGAGTTTTGCGTTAAACTTTGAAGACTCCATTTGAGGAAACCAGTTGCTCATTCATCATTTGGTATAAAAGAACAGATTAAAACTTATGGGCTGAACGCTGGCATTCTTGGTTCATTCCGGCATTGTCTGACTTGTTTGTGTTACAGTGTGGTGGGTCATTACCTTATGACTTTGCTGATATTTACCTGCCAACCATGGAAAGTGTTTTCTTAGTCCTGGACGTCATCAAATTTGCACTGGATATAACATTGTTCTTACTTGATGTGAACTTTTGGATTGTTTCATCTTTTGTAAATATTATTTTGCGATTAATAGCAATTGTTTATCATTTTCCATCGACTGTGCTTTCAGGTTTGGCATACTGTGGTAATACAGTATTATTATCTATGGCTACGGTGGCAGATATGGCCTTCAGGGTGGTTCACAACTCATTACAAACTCTGACAAACGCATATGGCGTAGTTGCTGAAAGTTTCAAGGTGTTTGGACACTTGTCTTCTTATGTGGCTGTGAGGAGTAAAGAGCTAATGAGCAGAGGAGTATTAACTATTGCCTTGTCAGGCCAGTCATTGGTTCGCCAGGCTTGTGACCTGTTTGGAATTGTGTTAAGTCTCCTTGCTTATTTTATCAACACTGTCATTAATGTGTGTTTGATTGGAACCCAAAACCTGCTTTCATCGTTGCTGACTTTCTGGGATGTTATCTTACTGACTTTGTTGAGAACGTCAGATTTTGTTAGTGCTTTCCTTTCTCACCTTTCCAGTGGTGCTGTTGCTGTGATCATCCTCCTTTGGACTCCATGCCAAATAACAATTGACTTTTTGTTCCCTGTGATCAGATGTCTTTTAAATTTAGTGCTGCTGAATTTGTATGGGTTAGTGTTGATGGTATTGATACTAACCATCAGCACTTTATACTTAAACCCTGAATTCTCAGCGAGAGTATTGGACCGCCTAACAGAATACATGAACAGTGTGCCTTCTTTGCAGCGTATTTGGAGGGATGTTTGCCAGGTTTTTCGAGTTGCCTTGAGAATTGTGGAAGCCATGTTGAACACTGAGACCTGGCAAAGTTTATCAAGGAGGAGATACCAAAGGCGAAGCAGACATACAGGAACAGAGAGAAATGACAACCAGATGGTCATTCCTATTGCTCGACAGGCTACAGCGGCTGAAGGGGAGCAAGCATATAATCAAGTTGGAGGAAATGGACTGGGTGGTGAACTGCATCCAAATCAGTCAGTAAATCCTCATAGTGTTCCAGCCCATTCGCAAGGCAGCAGGAGTAATTCTGGGGACCATTCTGCTCAGATACCTTCTACCTCACGTCCGTCTTCTAAACCTGGGTCTAAATCTGATGCAGTAGATCGGAGCAGTGAAGCTGCCCCTCAGGAAGAGCTTTGGTCACTTTTGAAGGAACAAGAAGAGCGGAAAAAATGTGTTATTTGCCAGGATCAGGTGAAAACTGTGTTGCTTTTGCCCTGCCGTCATCTTTGCCTTTGTGGTGATTGCAAAGATCTTCTGATGAGGCAGCCAATATACCAGCACAATTGTCCACTCTGCAGACACCTTATTTTGCAAACTTTGGATGTGTATCTGTAGTATATATGTCATGCCTTTTGGGTTTTTCTGCCAGGAAACCTAGAATTAGGTAATTTGAGCAGATGTATCCATGTAAGCTACCTGGTTTTGAAAGCTGTGATGCAGGTATGAGGCAGTTTCATGTAGTAGGAGTTTACCATTTGTACACCCTTTGCAGGCTTGCAGATAGCCTGGAAAATGCAGATGTGCATTTTAGATATTTTCAAAAATAAACAAATGTAACACCTGAAATTGTATTTGTAGATTTCTGACAGGCTATCAACAGTGTACATCGTATATTAAAGTGTTATGTTTTATGTATTTTTAAGCTATGCATTCTATGCTTAACATTTTAACAGCTTCATCACAATGGGTCATGATGTTGAGATGTTAAACCCTTGAACCTCAGCAGTCTGTGTAAACATTTGTAAAGTGCATGTACTGCATAGCATTTTCTTATGTGCAGAGGCTGTCTATAATTTGACATTCAGAGCAAGCTTAAGTATTAACATTTTAATGTATGTATATATATTTTTTTATTTTGCTGCAGTTTGGCTTTTGTGGCCTTATTGTGCAATTCTTATGTTCCATTTACAGCCTTGCTACATCTGCAGGAGTTGGGCCCTTTATTTAAATTGTGACGAGGAGGACTTAACATTTCTGTCGTTTGGTAAAATTGAAACTACATGTATCGATTAGTTCATTCTAGGATTAATGATGCCTTGCTACTTGATCCTGTGGTTTACTTGTTTTGATGGTTAAAAGGATGTAAATCGAAGGTTGTGGTATGCTGGGAGGTGTTTGGGGAATGTATTATGAATGCCTGTAGTGTGTCTCGTTCATCGCCTAAAATTATGCAGCCATAATATGACTACAAGGTAGTAGAGAACGTCTTTTAAGCTAAACACTGTGGACTGAGAGTGGCTTCAACCATGAAGCTAGTGAAATACAGAACTGATTTTTACATGCTTACATTTGAAGATGAAAATGTTAGCTTATAACATATAGAAGCCAAATACAAGTTGGGAATGTATGGATAATGTGTTGGAAAGGACCAGTTTGCTCTTCAATGGCACCCTTCCATTTTATTGTATTGTGTTTTTTGGTTTTGTAAAGTAGGGATACAAGTCACCCAGCTTGCACTTTCCCTGCAGTGCTTATTGTTGTCATGCTAAGAAAAGCTAACACATTGATTCTTTTTTTTTCTCTCCCCTGGTTTTTGTCTTCATTGCATGCCGATCGACAGCCTTTCCATTTTGGTCTCGCTACCTTGTTTATTTCCCGTACTCGGGCCACTCACCCCCACATTACCCCATTGGGGTGATCCCGAGTCTCCACCAGAGATTAATAAACTTGCACTGTACTCAAGTGCCCAGTTTGGGTGGGGCTTCGTCCAAATTGTAAGTGGTGGTAAATGATTTTTATTCTCCTCCTTGGCTTGGCAGCTCCCACATGGCCGCCTGACTAGTGTGGTCCTAAAGTGCCCCCTTAATGATCATGCAGGCATCTTTGTTGGCTGTTGTGCTTGTACAGCTTAGTGGGTGGGCACATCTCTGCCTGTAATGCTGCAAGCTGAGACACCCACTTCCTCTTGATGTTGGACATGTAGTGTTGGCATGTCTTCCTCTCCTAAGATCAATGAGCATGATTTTTGGCCACTCATGCCTGTGCTCTTCAGTGCATCAGCCACTGCTCATACCTGTGACATCTTGGTTTTAGTCATGGCTTTTAAACTACATAGGTGGTAGAGAATTTGGTCTAAATTGACTTTTTCTGTATGAATGGTTAAATTAGTGTGAATTACCAAAAAATAATGGGTGGAACAATACATCAACCACATGGCTTTTAAGCAAAAGTGTGTTGACACATTTTTCACTTTGTACAGGGATTATTGAAAAGGTTGTGTGGTCTTACTTCCTTAAAATGATCCTTTTTACTCTTTCATTATTGTGTGTTCCAAACACATGACTTGAAAATGAAATACCAATCCCCCCCCCCCCCCCAAACCTGGGATCCCCAAAGAATTTTGTAACAGGAAGTGTCGGACTGGAGAGGCCAAATTTTATGACACTTATGTGAGTAGTGGTTAGGTTTTTAGAAGGGATATAACATTTTACAGTTGTATTCTGAGAGGCTGAGGTCTCTGTTTAGATAACTGCATAAGTTAATATTTATTCCTTACCAAAAACGACTTGAAGCAAAATGTAACCAAAGTGTACCACTTAACTTTTGCAGTATATTGTTTGGTGCTAGCCCATTATTTTGATGCACCTTGAATTCCTCTAACATTGTGAGTGCCAGAATTCTAGCTGAGTGGGAAGGGATTGAGCGTCTTAGGGCAGGCTGAAGAAAATTTTCACTTTTATATAAGTTTAACCAGTTGTTTCACTGATTAATTTAGTTTGGTATATTTTATACTTGTGCATGTGTAGCTTAATCTGCCTGGGAGGACTGCTTGATGGGTGATATCAGCAAAAAGGCGACAATGGAATAAGAGACAGCAGCCTGGTCGGCGGGAGAGCACAAAGTGTTAGGTCTGTTTCAGATGTTTACTTATGGAAAAATACAGAATTTTTAATGCCAAGCTGGGCAGTGTAGTTGCTACAGTCATTCAGCTATTGCTGCTTGCATAATTTTAAACTCAACACTAACAGTAGAAAAGCTTTGATGTATTTACATAGTGGCCCATAGTCCACCTTACATTCATTTGTTCTATTTAGGAAATTAATTTGTTTTTGTTTATTTTATTAATCTGTACAGTGTTAAATTCTGGGCTGTCTTGCTGTTGTAGGCAACAAGTCCAGTGAATTTTGTTTCTTTATTATTTTTTTAACTGACAGATAATGTCTTAAGTTTTGTATGTTTTCAGTCTTTTAATTAAGAAAAACACTTGTATGTTTTCAGTCTTTTTTTAATTAAGAAAAACACTTGCATTCCATACTGTATCTTTTTTTTTTTTCCAGAGTGACTAGCATTGCTCACTTTGCAGTATTTTTGAGACGTGGTGTTTGTGTGTCTAACCTGTTGTGTAGTGAAAGAGCGGTGATGCTTTGGTACAAAATTAACTTTAACATTTATTTGCATTTCTGGAGACCATGTTGGAGGATATTAAAGGTCATTCCACTCTTTTGTGTTTTTCTGCAGTATGTTCCATGTTACATACTGTTTTTCTAAATGTTACAACTACATGTTCTTGATGATGAAACAGAAAAACATCTACAGTATTTGTAATGGGGACTGTCCCCCCCAATCCTTTTTCTTGGTAGAATGAAGAGCTGAACAAAATAAAATCCTGTTTATCAGATTATAATTGTAGTCTCTCAAGCTTATTACGATACTACTGCATTAGGCATTCAGTAATGTTTGTGCAAGTAACAGTGATGAAAATGATTTGGATATATTGAGTTATTCATATTTACTTTGAGATGTGCCACCTCAACCGCAGAGTCTGGACCATGATAAAGATGACTTTTTACAGTCTGTTCTAGTGATAGCCCTATGGATTAAGAGTAGTCCAGTTTTTTTCTACCTCCAGAGGCGTGTTGCTTGGGTATTAAGTTTGTGTGAGAGGGTGACTACAAGTTTTGTTTCCTGTATAGTGTACCCTGCCTAGTGCTCAGTGTTTTCATACTAGGCTTTAGTTCATTGTACCTCTTGAGTTTTTGCTGCTGATGATTTCTGAAAAAGTACACATTAAAACGAGGACGGCAAAAGTAATACAGGATTTACAATACCCTACACCTCTTTTTTTTTTTTTTCCGCGTTGATATGGCAAATGCCATGAGAATTCAAGTATTCCTTTACATATGTACAAATTATAGAGATTGCACTTTTACACTTTTTTAATGCCATTCACCTTACAGTTATAATGTAGCAGATTAGTGGGCGGTTGATTTTTACGCTTTGTAAAGAGTATTACAATTCTGTAATTTTCCCAAAATGTGTTGCTGATAAAATATGCAGGTCATTTTGGAAGAAAATGATAGTGAAAAGTTCACTGAATTTATTGTTGGCTTTTTTTTTCCCTTTGGAGGCAACATTGTGCATTTAACTCCGATACTCCAGGCAGATCTGTGAATTCATTAGATCTTGAAAAATTTATTAATGTTGTTTGGTGTTGGATTGTGTGTGTGTGTGTGTGTGTGTGTGTGTGTGTGTGTGTGTGTTGACTTGCACTCATACTTTGGGCCAGATTCTATAAAGTTCGGAATGCGGCACATTTTTTCGATGTCAGAGCTAAAATTGTGTATCAAAATGTAATCCACAGCTAACATTACCTAGCAATGGATGCAGGAGTTGAGGAACACAGGTAATGCGCACAACCAAGGAAAGTGGGAGATAGAAAAGATGTGAGAGATGGGTGAAAAAGGAGGGAGACACGAGGGTTGAAGGAATAGGAAAGTCAGAAGGGCAGGGGCAGTTTTTTTTTCTTTTGTTATGAATAGGCTCCATTTTTATTCTTCTTAACAATAGAAAGAAAGGTAGGGGAAAGAGGAAGGCACATGACAAAGTTTGGGGCAAAACAGGACAGGTAAGTTACACAGATGGCACACTGCACAACAGGGGCAATGTAAAGTTGTCAAAGAGGGTGGGGTTGCATAGCATCCATGGTGAAATGCAGAAAAACCTATCAACCTATGAAGTTGGGACATGTTGCTAATGGCCTTGTTAGTCATACATGGATGTGTATGGTAGGGTAATAAATAAGGATCACAGTAACCATGTTCCCTCCTTGGGTATGTGTTTAATCCAAGCAACATCACAGATGAGCAAATGCAGATCTAAGACTGCTAGATAACTCCCAACAGAGGACGAGCCGAACATACATATGAAAGGCAAACAACCAAGCACTGTGCCAAACAGCAGTACTAGAGCAAAGTGGCAAAATTGCTGCTAAATATACATGTAGGTGTAGACAACCCAAATAAATTTGTAATGGAATGCATATATTTGGCACATGCATCCAATGTCAAGGGCAATAAACAGGTGTAGGCAGATATGTATGACTGTCAGTGGCCTAAATGGACGTGCATGAAAGCAGTGCCAATACACGTACAGACACCAATGAGATGAATGGTTCCAAAAATCTAACCTTGCAATTTAAAAATATATAAGGTTGCGCCCATGAATTTCAGCAGTATGCATTGGTTAACACACGGGTATAACTAAAACGAGGATGTATTAACAAGCGGTAGCCAGTGACTTGTGTGTGCAGGTATCCTGCATCAGTGACCCTACTTTTGGCACTTGTTCACCATGTCAACAAAGTAATACAAGATGATGGTCAGTAAGTGCAACAAAGGCAAACTATGTAAATATGAAGGTGGAAGTGAGGTGGACATATGGGCCCAGATCATGGGAAAGCAGAACAAGTTAAGTTTACACATTGCAACTGCATGTGTGCTGTTGAAGTCAACCTAAAATACATTTAAGCAAATATATTTCAGATGAGCAGATTGATTGCTAATGTCTGCAGAAATGGGCATGTGGAAATCACCCATACACCATAATCTCCAGTAATGTAACTTCAGGCATAGGGGAACAAGATAAGAATTTCACTGCTATACAAAATATCCTGTCATGCCAGTGTGCAACCGCAGGTGTATGTCCCGTACCATGCTCATTATTGAGCAGAGGACACTCCTGTGAGCATCATTGTAGCACATGGATAAGTCTGACTGCTTACATGTCAAAGATACAGTTGCGTCACTATGGATCAAACTGTGTGCAGGCACAAGTGCAATAATCACTTAATATGTACAACTGTTGGCGTAAGGTGTGAACTTGTAGCAAACCCAGAGTGCGACAGAGGCATTCAGTGTAGTCGGAAATGGACTGCCCTTGGGTATGCACATGTGTGTGGCCCCACATGGCTTCAGTATTGCCAGGCTTCAGTATTGCCAGCACATGGTGCACACCACATCATGCAAGTGGGACAGCATGACAACTACTATCCAAAACACATGGGAAATGGAATGTCTTTCTGTTGCACATACATAATATTGCAATACACTAATTTGAATCGCACCACAATGGTAGTATTGGATTGTGGACAACATCTGTTGTCCGTTTCCCTCAGTAAAACAGATGTTTACAGGCTAATTGTTGCCAGACTAGCTGCAGGTTAACAGCTGCAATGCATGGGAGTTGAATGTTGGATGAAAGTATAATGTGTGTCATGCACACAATGAAACGCCATTAAATGTCTCATGATGTCTGCATGGTATCTTTGTACGTGTAACACAAGCATGACAGCTACATGGTATGCACACACAAGAATGCGTATACAGTCCAGTCGGTTATATGACAATCAGCATTGTTGAGAGCATAATAGAATTGGAGCACACCAATGATACTTGCTGGCCTGAGGGACCAGGCTGATGGGGATGAGCCTCATAAATGACGACCTGGGTATCTCCACGAACAAGTCATGGATAGCCCATGTCATATCCTAGAAGAAGTTCGCCATCATGTCCCTCATCTTTGTTTGAAACGTGTCCATCTCAACCTCCCGATAATTGCCTTGGTTTTTGTTGTGTGTTTTGTCACTATCTGAAGACTCCAGCAGTGGCCTTTCATGTGCTCATAGTCTGTCTAATTCGGGATCATCCATGGGTCCTACACACTGTGGAGATAAATCACAAAACACGACAGAAATGAAAAGCTAATGTCTCTCCTGCCTCATATTTCCTTTAAGATTATAGCTGACCTTAAAACGAAACTGAGCTGCACATCTGCAGTATAACATGCGTAAATAACATCCTGACATTTGAATGGAGTCATGCCCAACATTGCCTCGTGCGATTTAACAACTGAAATTTGACAAAATAAAAGCTTGTAAATGTCAAGATAACATTATTATTGCAACCTGCACGGTGTAATAATGTCTTCTTCAGTATTGTTCATCTGAGTGTTTCGCAGCTTGTCATTATTCCCTTACGTGTCTGTCCTGAGCATTTATGTCTGTGTGTGTGAATGTAAATTGCAGTTTGGGCATGCAGTGTGTCATATGAACAGCCACCAAGGGACATTGTTAAAATGAAGACAAAGTGAGAGATCGGTATTGTAGAAACCAGGCAAGTCATATGACAAACATCTGAGCCAGGCAGCATGTTCCTAGGTCCCTCACCAATGGGTCTAGTTTTAGGGATGTGCTATCAATATTTTAATTTGCAAGGATATCTAATTTACCAAAGGTTATGATTATGCATTTTTTAGCATGTAGTCTCAGACCATGGTTTTTGGCACTAGTCATATGTCATTTTTAGATCTGTTAGTAGGATGTCCTCATTGTTTGGGAATTCAGTGATTAGTCCCAGCTTACAGTCGTCTGTGAACTTTGTGAGCCAGAGGCCCCCAACATTGGCCTTCACTTCAGAGAAGTATATTCCAAACGGGAGGTGTCCCATCAATTAACCCCTTGGGACACCACTAGCAGTAGGTTTTATTATTGGTAATGGATTTAGCTATCTAGACGGTGTGTCCTGTGAGTGAGCCAGTTTGCTGTCCATCTGACGATGTAGGGATTTATGCCTAACTCAGTAAGTTTGTCTATGATCCCCAAGTGGGGGATTGTGTTGAAAGCTTTGGCCAGGTCTAGATAAGCACTATGTACCATTTTACCCTTATCCATGTATGGTAAGGTCTCGAAGTCCACCAGGCAATGCCGCCTTTTGACAAAGTCAAATTGGATGTGGTCTGGTGTTTGGAAATTTTCTATGTTATTGATCAGGCTCATGATAATTCTCTCCATGGCCTTACAGACAAGACTGGTCATGATTTTGGATCTGTAGGTCTTTTAGTTGATGGGCCCTCGTTGTGCAGAGGGACAACTTTTGCAGTCCTGCATTCTTCTCGGGCAAAGCCCATCTGGAGGCTATGGTAAGTGTTTCTCGTGGCCCTGCTAATTTTGTCTTAAGCTATTTAAGAAGCATCCTTGAATGTTGTCCGGACCCATGGAGGCTGTGTTTTTTTGGCTTTAGTGAGTGCATTAAAGACCTGTTCCCTCGTAATAACCAACAGTAGGAGGATGGTTGCAGGTATTTCTTTGCTTGTGGTAGGAGATGATGGGGTAAGAAGTTTGAACTGAACTTGTTGGCCAACAGGTTTGCTAGAGTTTCAGTGTGGGTGTAAGTGTTACCATTCATGATTAACTCTGCACATTGCTGACCATTTATTTCTCTTGAGGTTCCGAACATAATTTAAAAAAAAAAAGCTTTATGGTTATCTTTCACCTGCAAGGCTATCTTTGCCTCGTAGCTTGCTCTGACAGATTTGACCAGCTCTCTAATCTGTTTAGATTGGCGAGTGTCTTTTTGCACTGTTTTGTCTGTTTCTTCTTGGCATTGAAAATAATTTTGTTCCTTTTGTTGAGTAGCTGTTTATGCTAGAGGTCTACCAAGGTGGTTTATTTTTGCCAGTAATCATAGGTTTGAGTCTGGCAGGTACTGCCTCCTGTATGCAGCTATGAATATGTTTGTACAGTGCTTTTCTGTACAGCACAGAGTAGGCCTTAATGACATCTTTGTTTGGACTGGTTTGTAAGTTTAATAAGCAGTCACTTCAGTTTGAGGTAATTAGCCTTGGCAAAGTTCTTAATAGGTTTGGAGTTTAGTGGGGACTCTAGGTTAGTTTTAATACTAAAGTGGATCATTTTGGGGTTAGATTTTTCCAGGGAGGCATGTTCCTGAGTACCAGGTCTAGGATATTTGTACATAGTTGGGGAGCTGACTAGTTGTTCCCGGGTGTTTGCATTGACAAAGTCCAAAAAAAAAATCCATGCAAGTGAATTATGGGTTGTATAAGTCTCCCATTTTATGGAGGGATAGTTGAAGCCACGCATAATTATGGTGTTAGGCTGAATGTTAAAAGATTCCAGTAGGTTTGGGCAAAATGAGTGGTTTTCCAGACCCATGTTTTGGGATCTGTAGCTAGCAAGGATATGATGGGGGGGGGTCGCACCTGTGGTTAGTTGGGCATGGAGCAGTTCAAGCAAGTCATGTTGGACAAGCAGGTACTGAACACTGAGGCACCTCCTCCCTTTATTTATCCTGACCGGAGGGGGATAGAAATATATAAAAGGCATTGTAGACTTTGATAGCCAAGGTGCTGTCTGTGGTTCTGAACCAAGTTTCCGTGACTGTACACGTGTCTGCATCTTCCAGGGTGAGGAGTGCTTCCAGGGAGTGCAGTTTTTTATTTAAACTCCTAATGTCGAGCAGCAGTACCTTTTAGGTGTCCGTGAGTGTTTTTTGTGGTGATAGAGGGTTTTAACTTGGCATGGCCTAAAAAAGGCATTATGGGGATAAAGTTTTAGCCAGTATACAGAAGCCAACTGGATGGTTCGTGCTATCCCAAACAGAACCAAGATGCTATCCTCCAAAAAAAGGAAGCCAATCTGGTGGTCCCCTGCCATAAACAAACTGTACAACAGAAGGAAGAAATTGTTGCAAAAGAGAGTAAAATCCCATGAGTGGAGGAGCTCCCTGGTCAGCCTCGGTAAGTAGCTGCGATCCCTTATAACATCCTCAAAAGCTAGCTACGAAACAAAATCGCCACTAAATCCATGGACAACCACAAAGCATTCTATAGCTATGTCAAGAATCTAGATGGCAGCACCCAGATCTGCTCTGAGTTACAGCACAAAGGCACGAAAATTACAGAACCAACTGATATTGCCAACATCCTGGCAGATCAGTTCAGTGCTAAATTTACCCCTCTCACCCCCTAAAGGGCCCATATCTATACAGGAAGAATGCATAGTCCCTGTAATCACAACTACCTGGTAAAACCTGCACTCTCTCTAAAGCCAAAAACACAGCTGAAAGGCAGATCATGCCTCCTGAACCTGATAGACTTCTTTGAGGCAGTCACCAAAGCCGTGGATGAGGGTAAGGTGGTTCACACAGCCTATCTTGACCTTGCCAAGGCTTTCGACACCTTCCTCCATTCTGGAATTATAGCTAAACTCACTAAACTAGGTATAAATCTCTACAAGATGGGTTGCCAACTGGCTCACTGACAGAACCCACACTAAGTTGCAGACTCCAAATCTGACCTCAAGGCAGTGACAAGTGGAGTGCCACAGTGTTCCGTCCTGGGACCTCTCCTGTTTGCCAAACACAGAAGGCCTCTGGTTGGCGAAGTTCGCAGATGACTGCAAACTAGGAGCCATAGTCAAGTCCCCAAATGATGTGGACATCCTACAGAAGGGCCTCACTGAGACAGATGCCTGGTGTCAGAGCCATGGCTTCTAGCTCACTGTCAAAATGTGCAGTGTCATCCCCTTTGGTAAAAACTCTGTACCCATGAACTACCACATAGGCAGCAATCTACTTAACACCAAATGCGTGATGATACCTTGGGACCCAGGTGGACAGTAGTCTCTCCTTTGATAGTCACATCACTACAGTAGTCGGGAAGTCCTTCTACTTGGCACACCTCATCATAAAAGGGTTCTCATCCAAGAAAAAAGAGGTCATTGTTCCCCTCTACTTGTCGCTCATTAGACCCATTGTATAGTACAACGCCCCTTTTGGAATGTACCTCACAAGACATCTGCAGCAGCTGGAAAGGCCACAGATGTACCTCACAAAGAGGATTACTGGCCTCAAACAAATGCCCTACACTGACTGCCTCAAAAAAACTCCAGCTTTACTCAGTAGTATATCGCCTACTCAGAGGTGATCTCTGCCTAACATATAAAGCTATTTCAAACCCAGAGCTGTTGGACATGCTACACCTAAAGAAATCCCAATCCCTCCAAGCTACACAATCTAGGGACCTAAACCTTGTCACCACAATAAACAAGACACGCTGGAGAGAGAGATTCCTGTCCAGGAGACTTCCTAAACTCTGGAACAAGCTACCCATCTATGTCAAGCAAAGTTCTTCATTAGCACTCTTCAAGAAAAATCTTGATGAGTGGATGGGAAATAGGAAATACACCCCGGGGATCACTTCTGTGTCTCTGCTGGATAGTGGCACAGGAAAATAACTTTCTTGGGTGGCGTAAGCTATGGTACCTTGCTGGCTAGGCTTACGTAGACCCTTGGGCCGATAGCCTAGTGCCTACCTTTGAACCTATAAGTGTAAACCATCTGTGGCAAAGCATTGTTGTTTGTCGATCATGTCTCCCCAGGCTGACAGATATTGGATTCCCCTTGTTGTGACACCAGAAACTAAGCCAGTTGTCATTTTTTTGCTGGTACTGTGGCATCATCATTGGGGAGGGTGGGATGCTTTGAGTCATACCTGCCTGGGACACACATTCAGAGAGCTCCATCATGTCTCTCTTCATATAGTCCAGTAAGGCATGTCCTGGGTCATTTGTGCCCACATGGTCTGCGACCTTGTCATACTAGTACTTGTGGTTTTAAGACCCAAGTGCTTATGTGATTTGTCATATACCTGGCTCCAGATAGCAGCTCATTGTTTAGCCTGCTAAGGAGGGCATGAGTATGTCTTGTGATGGAATCCCCAATAACTAGAATGTGTGGCGTGTTGCTTTATGTGCTTGGAAACAGGGCTATTATGATTTTCAGAGTTGTGTTATGTGAGGTGCTGTCCTTTGTGTGCATGGGGCCACTGAGAGATGCTTTTAGGAGGTTTTGGAGATTTGGGTATTTTACATGTGAGTACCTCCACATATGCGGGTCTTTCTATTTGTTCTTTAGTGTTAGTAGTGTGTGGTTTGGGTGTAATCGTGACAACCTGGTTTACATTTTTCATATGTGTATGGGAGATCTTTGCTTCCAGTGACATTGTGTATCTACATCTCTCATACACACTGTTTGTTCTAAAATTAAATGGTTGTCAGTGAAGAGGAGGCAGTTAACTACACTTCCTCAGGATGCGCATATCCACCAGTCCAGAAACAGAGGTGACATGGAAGTACCTATCCATTATACCAGATACTTCATAGATGGGAAGGAGTAGAAATGAGTCAAAGGTCTAAGTGAGAATGTTTAATAGTATACTGTAGGATGACCTGCAGTGGTGCTGCCCTCTGAGCAAACTGACCACTCTTTGAGCCAGCTGTGAGTAGTGGAAGACTGTGGAGAGCATTTCCTATAGAAGATTATAAACTGGAGAAGTTTGCTTATGTACAAAGCATGGGTATCCACATTTTTGTCATGTGCAAACATGAGGTTTTACACAAGCAGGATGAAAGACTTTTACACAGTTAAGCCCTCAGACCAATCCGATAAAACAGACAATGTCTTCCTCCAGCAGTTTCCAGCTCTGATTGGTTGAATCAGTTCTCTACTCCCAGTAGAATAAAGCCATCTCAAAGTAAAACTGATTATGAGCTCAAGTGCAGTAACAAATGCTTTACAACAAAAGGTAGAACCGCAGTATCAGGAGTCCTTAGAAGTTTGAAGAATAACCAAATTTATTAGTAACCATGCACAAAATAAATTGTTATATCAATAAGTAGTTGATGTAGAGAAATATTCGATTTGTATGAAATAAATCAAGATAACAATTTTATGTTTCTCCTATGTGGATTTGAACCCATATGTGCCAAAAATAGGCATGCTGGGCAATTTCCTTACAGGGCAAGCTAACAAGGCAGCACATGATGTTCATCGTGTTACACTGCTGCAGTCATTACACTTGGGTTATCCTGCCGTCAGGCGGTCCCGCAGTCGGCCAGAGTTCCAAAGTCTTGTTCCGGCTTCGGTTGCTGGCGCTTCTTCCCTGACGTCAGTGCGCCAGGGGTATATAAGATGCATCCGACGCCATTTTTTCAGTCTTTCTTGCCGCGCGGTGCTCGAAGCAGAAGCAGTTCGCAAGTGCCGGTTGGCCGCCTCCTGAGATTTTCGAAGTCGAATTTCAGATCCGAAGTCTTCAATAAAGCTAAGTACCCCGTTGGGGAAACTTTTTTCTTGCCTCAGACAGAGTCAGAAAAAGTTAATAATTGTATTTCTTGTGGGAAGCAAATACCTCATAAGGACTTCCACTCTTACTGTATTCCATGCCTAGGCCCTGATTACGACTTCACTAGTTGTCAGTTTTGTGCTAGATTTAACAAACGCACTTTTAAAAAGACGTTTTGATTTTGCTTTGCACTAGTTTGGCCAAAGGTTTAATTATACCATGCCGCCGGATCAACCGACTACCTCAATACTGAAAAAACGCAAAGACAAGGATAAAGACAGGCATCCGAGGTACAAAACCGACGACAAAACCTCTTCTAGGCCAGTCGCCGGTTCTCAGTGAGGTGCTTTTGCAGCCCCTGACACCCGCTACTTCAGAGCCACAGGCCGCTTCCGACTCCCACGTGGAGACAACTAGGCCTCTGGAAACTCAAGGTATTGAGCCTACGGAAACTAATCCCTCAGATGGGTCCGGAGCCGCTGAGCAGGCATCGGCTTTTGAGGGTGTTTTCAGACCTTCACAACTTACCATTAAAACAACAGCCAAGACAAAGGTACCATTAAAGACAAAGAAACAAATACAGCATTCTCCTGGACAGTCCTCCATGCCTAAGAAACAGATGCTTAAAATGGCCGAAGACCTCATTACTGTAATCGGGGGTGCCCATGCCCCTCCTGAGAAAATGCCTAGGCAGGATACAGACTATGATTCCTCTGATCAGGTTTCCATTTCCTCTGATTCCTCTTAAGACAAGGGATACTACTGATGCTGAAGAGTCTATCCCTTCAGCCTCTCCTCCTGAGGATTATTCTTTTGGGGAAACTTTACATACCACGAGGGATAATTTCCATTGGGAAAGTCAGGATTACTCAGAATCCAAGAAAAGGCTCAGGGATTTCCTTTTATTACCTCAGACAAGGCCGCTGGCTATTCCGCCTGTGCTAGACATTGTGGATGATGTATTCTCTGAATCCTGCTTATCTCCTGATTCTTTGCCCCCTGCTCCAGCCAAGCCAGACAGGTACTTGAGTCCCTGACTCTCTCAAGTTTCTTTACAAAAACCCTTCTGCTGATCCAGAAACTATTTCCCAGGGTCCAAAAGGGGTTAAGGCTTCCATTGCAAAAAATCCAGTACGCTCTGACAGAGATTCCAGAGCATTGGATAGATGGGGGAAGAAAGTTTACACTTCTGCAACTTTAGCAGTAAGGGCTTTAAATTGCCAGTTTCACATGCTTAAGTACCAACAATATGTAATGGCTCAGTTAAAACAGAAAATGCTTGCAAGCTCAGAAGCTCCTTTTTGTAAAGAAATGCAGGATTTATTACATGCAGTTGAACAGGTGGGAAAACATACTCTGCAATGTGGTTTTGATTCTTTAGAGGCCTCTTGTAGAGCCGCAGTTACAGGTTTTGTGATTCGCAGACATGCTTGGTTAAAAGAACAGAGTTTACCTGATCATGTTAAGGCAAAATTATTGGATGCTCTTTTACAGCATGATACCTTGTTTGGTGTTAAGGCAGAAGAGGTGTTAAAGAAAATGGAGCATAAAGCTAAATCTATGCAAACAGTCAAGGATTTCTTACAGGTACAGCCACCTTGGTTTAGCATAAATTGGCCAACAAAGAATTGGTCCTTTCCAGTGTCAGGCAGGCCACAGAGAGGCAGATACAGATGCCTAAGAGGCAGATCTCAACCCCAAGGCTCAAACAGGCGACAGTGGGGCACCTCAACCCCAAGTCTCAACCTTATAGGAATCACAATGACTTTCCCCTTCGTACGCCAAGCACGTCCCTTTTGGAAGCCCCCTTAGGGAGAAAACTAGCACTTTTTTCTCAAAACTGGCAAACAATCACCCAAGACAAATGGGTTGTGAATATTGTGTCTCAAGGTTACAGGTTCCACTTTCATACTTACCAAGACTAAAAGGAATGCCAGACCTGCCACAAAATCAATGGGCAGAGGCACAAAAACAAATTTCAGCCCTCATGGACATGAGAGCTATTCAAAAAGTACCACCACAAGAACAAGGACAAGGATTTTACTCAAGACTCTTCCTGGTCCCCGGAAAGGACAAGGCCTGGAGGCCCATACTAGACCTTTCAGTTCTGAATACTTACCTGGATATTCCAAAATTCAAAATGTTAACATTACAGCAGCTTCTACCCATGCTGGACAAGAAGGCTTGGCTTGTTACTCTGGACCTCAAAGAGGCATACCTGCATGTCCGTATCAGACAAAATTGCAGAAGATACCTCAGATTCAAAGCTGGTACAATGCACTACCAATTCTCTGCACTGCCCTTTAGTGCCTGGCACTGGTAATTTCATTTTGCAGACAAAGAGGAGTTCAAATATATCCATACCTGGACGACTGCCTCATTCAAGCAGAGACAAAGGACATTCTTCTACAGCATCTGGCGTTTGTGAAAAGGTTGATAATTTTTCTAGGGTACACAGTAAACGAAAAGAAGTCAAAACTAGTGCCATCGCAACAGAATATATTCCTGGGTGCCAGCTTAAATAACAATGGCCCAGATGGCTTACTTCACGCCAGACAAACAAGTTCAACTAACTCAATATTTTCAATTACTGGCAAAAAAGTCCATCTCCCTGCAAGAACAATTCTGCAGGCCCTGGGATTCATGGCATCCTGCATTCTACTAATACCATATGCCAGACTGCATATGAGGAAATTACAGTGGTACCTAAAAAGTGTTTGGACTCAACACTCTCACAATTTAGAAGCAGTAATACCAATGATTCCCTGCCTACAACAGGAGTTTCGATGGTGGGCACAGGCATGTCACCTAAACAAGGGCCAACCTTTTACCCAACCCACAGCCAGGCAAGTTCTAACAGTTGCTTTGGATTACGCCTGGGAAGCACACATGGCAGGAAAATGCATTCAGGGCAAGTGGACCACAGACCAGATGCATCTTCACATCAATCAAAAAGAGATGTTGGCTGTTCAAAATGCCCTAACAGCTTTCAAGGACCTTCTGCATCCTGGACAATTTATTACTAAAGACAGACAACACCACAGTAATGTGGTACATAAACAAGCAAGGGGGCACTCATTCTTATCCCCTATGCAGGCAAGCCATGACCTTGTGGAACACAGCTCTAACGTATCAAGTTCACCTGCAAGCACAATTCCTGCCAGGAAAGAAAAATACTTTGGCAGACGATCTAAGCAGAAATATCATGGACCCTCATGAATGGAAATTGAATCCACAAATCTTCAGCATGATAACGCAGAAATGGGGATGCCCAGACATAGATCTTTTTGCCTCCCCACTGAATTGCCAACTACAAAAATTCTGCACAGGGACTTATCACAAACAAGCATGGAAAGTGGACGCTCTCTTGTTCAGCTGGAAAAACCTAAAAGTTTATGCCTTCCCGCCACTGCCTCTCCTTTTCAAACGTACTCCTAAAAGCCAGACAAGAAAAACCACAGATGATCCTGATTGCTCCAGACTGGCCACGCCAGCACGGGTACCCTATCTTAAGGAACTTGGCTCAAGGACCACCATGGATTTTGCCTCAAATTCCACACCTGACTCAACAAAACCATCAGATCCTGCACGGTCAGCTCAAAACCCTAAACCTAGCTGCAAGGCAGATACACTAGCCAAACAGGCAGCACCTCTCTCTAAAGCTGTTATGGATGTCATTTTGGAGGCCAGGAGGCCTAGCACCAGGAAAGCATACTCAGAAAAATGGAAGAGATTCTGCACCTGGAACCAGGCTCAAAACCTTGACGCTCTTGTTCCAAACATTCCTCAGATTTTACAATACTTAACTGAGATGCTGGACAGAGGCCTATCCTTCTCATCAATTAAGATCCATGCCTCTGCCATTTCAGCACATTACAACACGGATTCTCCTTTATTCTCTCATCCCTTGCTAAAGCAGTACCTCAGAGAGGCTAAAAACATAAGCCCGACTGGGAGAGCACCAACACTTGGGACCTCAATTCAGTTTTGGAAAAACTGACCCTACCACCTTTTGAGCCAGCCAACACAGCCAGTCTAAATTTTTTATCCCGGAAAACAGCTCTGCTCCTGGCAGTAACTTCAGCACGAAGAGTCTCGGAGCTACAGGCATTAATGGCAGTGGAACCTTTTATAATTTTTCATCAAGACAGGGTTTCTTTAAGGACAAACCCTACCTTTATGCCAAAGGTGATATCTAGTGTGGCTCTTAACCAAACCATCCATTTTGCCAACTTTTTATCCAAACCCCCAGAATAAAGGGGAGAAACTTCTGCATTCTTTGAACATACACAGGCAGCTACGCTTCTACTTGGACAAAACAAAAGCTTTCAGGAAAACTGAGCAACTCTTTGTAGCATATGCTGCAGGATCACAGGGCAAGGCTATCTCAAAGCAGACTATATCCAAATGGATAGGACACTGTATTCATTACTGATACACACAGCATGGAAAATCAGTCCCAAATACCATTAGGCCACATTCCACCAGGGCAACAGCCACTTCAACAGTCGTTCTCAGAGGAGTACCTACCAAGGAAATTTTGGAGGCAGCAACTTGGAGTTCAGTGCACACCTTTACCAAGCATTATCACCTGCCTCTTTACTCTAAATCCAGAGCAGGATTCGCCACTGCAGTTCTGCAGGGCCTCATAGCCAATCCTAATTCTTTATAGACCAGCCACCCAACCTTAGCTTTGGGATTCTACCCAAGTGTAATGACTGCAGCAGCGTAACACGATGAACATAGTACAGTTTTGTACCTACCATAAATGTAGATGTTAGAGCGTTCACACTGCTGCAGTCCAGGTTACCCTCCCTCCATCCCCTCTGAACTAGCTGGACTTTTATCCTATACAACCTTTGTGGTGTATTTGCTTGTAACTGAAGGTATTGTTTTTATTTTACATGTATATTTTTATTAGCAATATGTATTGCCTACCTATTGGGGGCACCTGACATCTGGGGCATGAAAAATCAAGAAAATGGCGTCTGATGCATCTTGTATACCCCTGGCGCACTGACTGGGAAGAAATGACAGCAACCGACGCCGGACCAAGACTTTGGAACTCTGGCCGACTGCGGGACTGCCTGACGGCAGGATAACCCAAGTGTAATGACTGCAGCAGTGTGAACACTCTAACATCTATATTTATGGTAGGTACAAAACTGTACTTTTCTTCTTAACACATTTATTTCTATTCCTGTGGGTAATGGACGGATGCAGAAACTTGCACTTATTGATCATTATAATCTAAAGAAATAGCCATCAGTACATAACTGAAAATGCATTTCTGTTTGCTTAAACAAACGGGATTGTAGTAAGACTGTTCACTTTATTGGGAGAAATTAAGCAGTTATTTGAGTTGCTATTCAGACATGCAGAGCTAGATTGGGTGACACTGTCGTACTATAACAACTACAAAATGTGTAGTCATCAGTGGCCTAGGCGCCGTAGGCAGCAGTAATGCACGACTGTATCGTGTGTGTAAAGTTATGTCATTAGGTGTTCGAAAACTGGGCTTTGTTTTGGTTCCTGTTACTGTTACACATCCTTATTTGGAAGGAAGGAAGTTTCTCTGCTTACCAGTGGGAAGCACTGAGCAGCCTATTTGTCCAATTTGGTGGGGTTTCAGCCAGAAACTAGTAGTCCATTGGCCGTTTTGGGCCAGTTCCTAGCTTTTTTCAGCCCCCTGCTATAAAACACGCTAAACACGCATTTTCAGCATGTACCTACTCAGCACAGATCCTCGTGGTGGCCTGCAGAGTGATCCAAGCAGCAGAGAGCAAAAAGAGCGACTTTTAACTGTATTTTTTTTTGTGGCTTTCCCTCTGTGATAAACCTAGCGACTACATTTCGCCTGTTTTGCTGCTATATCTATAAGAGTTTTCTGCATTTTTACTGTTGTTTGCACTTGAAGTATCTAATTGTTGCAGATTGTATCAGAAGGCTACACACTAAGTGCGCTAGCCGATTTAGAGCATTTAAAGCATTTACTGTCTGTTTTTTCCTTGTTTCTGACAAGAGATATTTTTTTGTTTTTTTTTTTTGTTTTTTGTTTTCCTGCCTTACTGAACTAGAGTAGTCCAGTTTCAGAATTTGCTGATCCCTGGGCTTTTAGTTCCTGTTACTGTTACACATCCTTATTTGGAAGGAAGGAAGTTTCTCTGCTTAACAGTGGGAAGCACTGAGCAGCCTATTTGTCCAATTTGGTGTGGTTTCAGCCAGAAACTAGTAGTCCATTGGCCGTTTTGGGCCAGTTCCTAGCTTTTTTCAGCCCCCCTGCTATAAAACACGCTAAACGCGCGTTAGCGCGGAGTTCCCACTGTAGCACACAAGAGCAGCGGCGGTTAATCAGGGTTAAACTATTCGGGCTACCTAAAGTCCACTCTTCAAATTTTCCCTTAAAACAGCCTTCCTTGAACTGTACTACTGATCTTACCAGCGTATCCTATAACTAAAAAGTTCATCTCTACTTGATTCCTAAGTTGACTATTCTCTATCTGTAAAACCTAGCACTTGCTCCTACAGTACTTTCTCACCTTGATATAGCACTTTTATTATAGATAGTACCCCACCTGCCTAAAACCCCCTTCTCGATCACCCACATCCCCCGGAGTCTTCTTTTAAGTTTTTGTCTATTCCTTCTAGCATGTCGAGGGATCAGTTGCTAGTGTCCTCTCCTGCTCAGCTGGTGAACCTGGGAATATTGAGGCAATGTTACAATTGCCTCATGTACACAGACAACCATCTCCTTCTCCCACGAAACACAAATACATGCGAGAGATGCAACTATACAGCCAAACTGAAGGCTGAGCTCTCTCAACATAGGACTGGCAAGACCAGACAGGAGGAGAAGGTAACCACACACACCACATACCCAGACTCACATAGTACTATCACAACTTCAAATCATACACATAAACACAAAGACATACTCGGAGGCTCTGATCAAAAATCTACCAAAACAGCAGAGGCCACCAAAGCAGACACCCAAACAACTACCACCTCAGGACACAACACATGCAACACCTAGACCACACACTCAGTGTGCCAAACAGTCACAGCCCTTAAGGTCAAACACAATGCCAGACGCACTCGTCATTGGTGACTCCATAGTCAGACACACTGACGTCCCGCTCACCAGCTTGAGTAAGGAGAAGGTAACAGTAAGCTGCCTGTCGGGCGCTAGAATCCGCCACATAGCGCAAGCACTCAGGTCTCTCAACAGCAGGTACAAGTACGACTCTGTCATTGTCCACGCTGGTGTAAACGACCTGAGACGTACCTCCTTGGACTACATGAAAAGAGACATTGAGGAGCTCTCTGATTATGTAGCCCAGGCAGGTATGACCCTGACCTTGAACAGTATCCTACCTTCACCAAGAATGATGCCACAATACAGAGATAAGATGATCAGCTTTAATAATTGGCTTAAACTCTAGTGTCATTCAAAGGGGATCCAATGTCTGTCTGCCTGGGATGACATGCTGGACAAGCCACGCTGCTTTGCAAGGGATGGCTTGCACCCGTCACCCCTGGGCTTCCGGATATTGGCAAAGGCTCTTGCCACCCCTATAGTGCCTTTTTTAGGCAAGGCTCAAATTCTAAACCTACCACCCTAGAACACAAAAAAGGAAAAAAACTAAGGGTAATGCTGCTCAATGCCAGAAGTCTCAACCTCAAGATGCACGCACTCGAGGCCCTTCTCAGTATGGAGAACATCGATGTCTGTGCTGTGACTGAAACCTGGTTCAAGGCTCCTGAGAGCACCCCGGCACTATCAGGTTTGACCTCATATCATGCATTCTGGCCCCAAAATCTGGACAACACCAAGAAAGGAGGGGGGGTGTCCATATTCATCAAGGACACCCACACCTCAAGGTTGGTGGCAACGCACGATGCATCGGAGACCATCCAGGTGCAATTAACCATAGGCAAGACTGCTCTGCAATTTGTAGCATGTTACAGGCCACCCTCTCAAACTCAGGAACCTCACATACATTTATCCCCTCCAGTGTTTTCAGGAAAGCTATCTCCAAACACCATCATACTAGGTGACTTCAACTACCCTAATATAGACTGGGATCACTACTCAAGCCCAAACACTCTAGCCCAAAGGTTCTTGGAGTTCATAAACTCAAATGCCATGGAACAACTAGTCACCATCCCCACAAGAGGTGAAAACATACTTGATCTCATCATCACGAACATGGGATCACAATGTTCAACACTGGAAGTATACCCCTCACTGGTGAGATCAGATCATAAACTAATCTCACTGGAGGTCCTCATCCCGCCCCCACCTGAGATAAAAAAGACCACAGTGAAGAACTTCTCAAAAGCCGACTTCACACTTCTAAAGACTAGTGTGGTCTCCTTTAAGGCCCCAGAGCCGGTGGAAAACATTACTCAAGCCGCTGAATCACTTACAAATGCCTTCTACCAGCACCTACAGGACTGCATGGATCAGGCAATCCCAAACAAAACAAAGACTGTTTGTACCAAAGGCAAGCGTCCAGTCTGGTGGACCCCAGCCATAAACAAGCTCTACAACAAAAGGAGGAAGCTACTACAAGATAGAGCAAAATCCTTAAAAGGTAAGACACCTTTGATCATTATAAGTAAAAAACTAAGAGCTCTGATAAAATCATCCAAGGCAAATTTTGAGAGAAAAATCGCTAAGGACTCAAAAGACAATCATAAGGCCTTCTTTAGCTATGTTAGAAACCTGGGAGGAAACTCCCAGATATGCTCAGAATTAGCTCAAAATGATGTGAAAATTACTGAACCTACAGACATTGCCAACATACTGGCTGACAGGTTCAGTGCAAACTCCCCCCCAAAAGGAGAGATATCTATACCAGAGGATTGTAGCCCCCCAAACATCTCTCACACCCAGGTGAGAACTCTCTCCAAGGCGAAAAACACAGCATCCATGGGACCGGATGGTGTCCCCGGCTGTGTGCTCCACGAACTCAATGAGGAATTAAACCCGCAGTTAGGACAGCTGTTTAATCTTAGCCTCACCTCAGGATACGTACCCAAGGAGTGGCTCATGGCAACTGTGGTCCCACTTAAAGGCGGTGCCTCCACCGACCCTGGAAATTACCGTCCCATCAGCTTGACAAGCCTGATCTGCAAAGCTATGGAGAGGATCATAATGGAACTCATAAAGACATAGGGAACTTGCAGACTTTGGATCCAACCCAGTTTGTCTTTGTCAAAGGCAGATCATGCCTTTTAAACTTGGTTGACTTTTTCGAAACAAGTCACCAAGGCCATTGATGAGGGAAAGGCAGTCCATACAGCCTACCTCGACCTGGCAAAGGCTTTCAACACAATACCCCACTCAGGTATCATTGAAAAACTCATCAGCTTAAATGTAAACCCATACATCACAAGATGGGTTGCAAACTGGCTTAAGTGACAGAACCCACAGGGTCAGAGTTGCTGGCGCCGTGTCAGACTCAAAGCCTGTCACAAGTGGTGTCCCACAGGGCACAGTCCTGGGCCCACTCTTGTTCTGCATCTACTTTTCAGAAGTACAAGCAAACACAGGAGGGTTATGGCTGACAAAGTTTGCAGATGACTGCAAACTGGGCGCCATAGTCGAGAACACATCTGACACAGATATCTTTCAGAAGGGTCTCGCAGAAACGGATAACTGGTGCCAGAGCCATGGCCTAAAGTTAAGCGCCAAGAAATGCATAGTCATACTCTTCGGGAAAAACAAGGTTACCCCTAGCTACCATATAGGTGGCAATCCACTGAGCACAGAAGAGGTTATCAGGGATCTGGGGACCCAGGTTGACAGTAACCTTTCTTTTGACACTCACGTTGCTAAAGTAGTTAGGAAGACCTTCTACATTGCCCACCTGATCATGAAGGGAGTCACATTTAGATCAAGGGAGGTCATCGTCCCCCTGTACTCATCACTCATCAGACCAATGATTGAGTACAATGCCCCATTCGGAATGTATCTGACCCGACACCTGCAGCAGCTGGAAAGGCCCCAAAAGTTCCTCACCAAAAGATAAAGGGTCTCAAAAATATGTCTTATGCTGCCCGACTGAAAGAACTCCAGCTCTATTCAGTCGCTTACCGCTTGCTCAGAGGTGACCTGTGCCTGACATACAAGGCCATGTCATACCCAGATTTGATGAACATGCTTCACCTCAAAAAATCTAGATCCTTCAGAACTACAAGGGCGGGAGACTTAAACCTTGACACGGTTATTAATAGGATGTGCTGGAGGGACAGATTCATCACCCAGAGACTCCCTATGCTGTGGAACAAAATCCCGGTGCATGTGAGGCAGAGCACCTCGCTGGCCTTGTTCAAAAGAAATCTTGACCAATGGATGGGAGATCGCAGATATACCCCAGGGATTACCTCAGTGTCACTGCTTGACAGAGGCACAGCAAAATAATGGGCATAGTTTCCTTCAAACTAAGGGGTGGCGAAAGCCACAAAATTCTGGGCTAGGCTTATAAATGCCCTTGGGCAGATAGCCTAGTATGAGCTAGTATGAACCTATGAACTGGTATATCTACAAAATTCAGAATTATGTATGTTATAAGCATTAGTAAATTAACAGTATGGTAATAGAACCCATACTTGTATGGAGAGCAGTCACTGTGTCTCCTTAATTATCCAGATGAACTAACAGCTGCTTACTGGTTTAAAGAAGAAAAAAAAAAAAAGCTAAATTTAACTTGTGTGAGAGAATACGATCTCCTGGTTCCAAATCCAATTAGAAAAAGGGACATTCCAAGTCTTTGTTAATGACCCAACTGTTTCATAAAGGAACACTCGATACAGGAGTGCCAACAGGTTTGGTATTGGGACCTTTGCTCTTCTCTCTTCATAAATGACTTGGGTTCACAGCCAAAAAGGTACCCTGGCTTTTGCCACCCAAGAAGATTGTTTTCCTGTGCCACTGTCGAGCAGAGCCACAGAAGTGATCCCCGGGATGATCATTACCATCCATATTCAAAAACTTGCTCAAATCACAACTTTTTAGTACCTGATTATGCCCTTGTATCCCATAACCCTACCCACACTGCTGTTAACTCCCCAAACTCTTCTCTGATCACATGCTGGATCTCTGATCCCCTGTAGGCTTGGTCATCTGAAAGGGTACTTTTAACTGTAGAATCTTTCTTGATATATTTTCTTCTCTTACCAATGTATAACTGACATTGTCGTTTTACCTATGTTCTATATAGTCTTTTACCTGGAGTGTTTGTTAGAGAAACTGTGTACCCTATATGCAGGTGACTTCTTCCTGGATGCAGATACAGCCATTCCTAAACTTTAATCCTAGCTGTAATTATCTTTTTCAAAACTTTGCCAGTGGGACTCTGGCAATAAACTAATAACTCCCAGAAAGACTAACATTGTTGTCTGCTGCTCCTCGTAAGTGTAACTGTGACATATCTCCATTTCCATGCAACACTAATAACAGAATCCCTTTACTCAGTTAATGCAGGTACCTGGGATTGACCCTCAATGTTCCCTTAACTTCTATTCAGACATAGACATAACAGTAAATAAGGTCATGTCTCAACTCAGACTTTGCTATAAGATGTCTTATCTACTTTCCCCCACAGTACGCACAACCACAGCCAAGAATATACTGCTGGCCAAGCTTGGCTGTAGGCACCCACTCCTAACATTTCATTCCATCAGGAATACATATATTCTAAAGACTTCTGTAAACAAAATATGGAGATTTACATTATTAACTGTGGCACACAGCCATCAATGCAAAATTTCACAAAAATAGGCTGGTTACCTACAACAGCTTGAAAGAGCAAACCTTCTAGGAATCCTGATATTTAACATTAAATGTAGGATATTGTCCCTTCTGAGTAGAACGCTCCCACTAAAAGAACAAACATATTCTTTAAGAAACCAACAAAACGCCACCCTGATGTTGTGCAGACCACCTTTTGATGCTGTACTTTTCCTCCCGACATATGCATCCTTTTAAAGAACCAGTGAGTACTACTAAGACTGTAAACTGTATTTTCTGTTTGTTTCTCACTGTTGATATTTGGAATGTGCCTCTGTAACTTGCCATCGATGTAATATTTGCTGCGATTTGAATAATAACTATACATATTTTCTGTCCTGTGTACACATCTGTAAAGTACCTCTAAGACGCAGAGTCAATGTAAAATTTGCTGTGTGGCTATAATATTTCCCTGGATCATGGCAGAAGAGCAGCCTCAGACTAGTCAACCTACTTGATTAATAAATTAATTCTAAATGAAAAAAAAAATGCTACAGTAGACTAAACTATATGGGTTATATCCTGCTAGGGGTATAACATCTGGCCATTTTCCAGAGTTTCAGGGCAATTGATTAAACTGAAGGGAATTTACACGAGTGTAAATAATATAATTATGTCTATATAATTGTGCTGCTACTGGTGGATAGAATCACATTACAGACCCAGGGCAGAGTGCTGCTCGCTATATTTTTTTATCTGTGACTGCATAACTGTCTGAGGTTTCTTCTAACAGATGTTTTTCCAATTGGCTCAGTATCTGCGTATACTAGTAGTTGGTTCAAGACATATATTCCTGTATGCAGTAGCTATTTGCTCAGTTTCTTTTTTGTAATCTTTATAATATATCTTTACCATCTCAAAAGTGCTTAATCCTATCTGTACTCTTCTATTCTAGACCTAACACCACTCTTTTAAGTATTCAACTGCGGTACCACCTTTAACATTCTTATAAGAAAAGCGCAGTCAGGGTCTGAACTGTCTGCAAACAGCTAAAGTTAACTTTGAGTGTGTGTCTACCTGTTTGAGCCAATATTCATTTTCCCCTGGAGAGCACTCTGCTTTGGCTTGTAAGCAGCCCCCCCCCCACACACACACACACACTCATCTTCCACTTTCTCTTATTCCCTTCTGTTAGCAAATAATATCCATAACTGATCAATACTGTGTGTGTGTTAATTTAAATTGAGTCCACAGTAGCCTGATATAATGTTATCCTGTTTGTCCACCTGAGAAATGGTTAAGAAATAACTTGGTTTCAGAGCAGTCCTTGGTCAATTCTGATTGTTTCTTAAACACAAACTTGTCTTACTTGTCTTTGCTTTGGCACATTAGCAGCAGTACAAAAGAACTGCCTGCTCACACCCTTGTTCTCCCCCTTCCCTGTTTATTACCTTAAGCCAGTCCCAAAGTTAATAAATAAATATTACCTGTGGCAGGCACCATTTTTAAAACTACAACCACCCTTTGTCACTATCACATGTTCATTTATCAGTTTACTCTGTTACCTGATTGTTTTTCCAGCCCCCTCTTAAGTGCATCTAACAGGATCTCTACCCGCTTTGCTTCCCACCCCCAAGTGGTCCTACCTTTATTACACTCTTAATCCCCTCCCATCTTTCCAATAGCCAACCGCAGCGCTAACCCAACACTACCTCCTCCATCTTCCCACTATCATCACACCTCCTCAACTATCGTGTACAAGCATACCTTACCTATGCTCACTGCATGCACTCTCCTTGCATATCTTAGATCCTACCAAAGCTTCATCATTCCCCCACTCAACCGCTACCACTGTACTACTACTCACACCACCACTCCTGTCTCACCCTCACTCAGCTCCCCTCGCACCAACTCAAGAACCATCCCTATGCACCCCCCACATATTCTACCAACTATGATAAACATAAAGCATCCCTACAACTTAACATAGTAACCCTCCCACCATACCCATTACCCACAGAGTACAATCATAAAGTTTCCCTAATAAACAAACACATTCAAAAACTGCAAAAACTAATAACCTCATGCATATCAAAACTAGCCCTAAGTGGAGACATCCACCCCAACCCTGGCCCTACCATCTCCAACCCCAATCCTCATAATCAGACTAGAAACCGCAACTTCTCCCATATCACAGCCAATAGAAAGCCAAGTGACTTCCTTCTACTAAGCCTAAATATTAGAAGTATATCCAACAAAGTCCATGAACTCCATGCCACCATAGACTTGTACTCCCCAGATATAGCCATTCTGACAGAAACCTGGCTAAAACCAAACATTACCAGTGAGCAAATACTCCCTACCGGTTACGGCATACTAAGAGTAGACCAGCTAAACGAAAGGAGGCGGTGTAGCTATAATATTTAAACAGCATCTAAACAATCAGATCTTAAAATCATCAGCTGCACAAATAGACAATGAAGAAATAATATATACCAACCTCAAAATAAACGAAAACAAAACCATCAACATAATTGATGCTACTTCCCACCTGGCCAAAACATCCCTCCAATAGAAAACCTCCTCCACTGGTCTACCCACCATCTCCCCCAAGGTACTATAATTTTAGGTGATTTCAATATTGACTGGCAATCTTGTTCTGGCAATCATCCAACCCATCATGTAAACCTCCATGGCTTCACCCAATTAGTCCAGTCGCCAACCAGGATAAATAAAAACTCCAGCAAGCACACTACCCTGAATTGGATACTAGCCAGTAAGAGCCCCCAGTCATATATAACAGGCTGCTTATCAGATAGCCTCAGTGATCACTCCCCAACATTCCTACTCAAAAAAATACCTATACCAAGCTAAACCTGTCATCTACCATCAAATACGTAAAAATCTAAACTTTTAACCCACTCACATTCATCTCATCCCTCAAAGAATGTAACTGGCATCCTCTAAAGTAAATCAGTCTTGATGATGCAGTTGAATTTTTTAATACTACCTTCCTAAGCATCCTTAATTACCATGCCCTCATAAGACTTTCAAGAACCAAAGCACAACCCTCCCCATGGCTACAGAAAACCACGAAGTCAGAAATGAAAAAAGGCGATAAAGCCTGGGAGCACTGGCGCAAAACCAAAACCCCCTCGACTAGACAAATTCCTAGAACTACACAATAGAGTCAAAAAGCTAATAAAACAGGACAAATTCCAATACTACCAGTCTGCCCTAGACTCCTCCCAACACAGCCCCAAACAATTCTGGTCTTCCATAAACTCTCATTCTCCACCCAGGTAAAGTCAGTACCCCTCCTCCTAACAACCCTCACTCCTCCGAAAATATTGCTACCTCATTCAACACGCACTTCACACAAACCATACTGTCACTAGCTAAACAGCACAACCCATACCTTCAACTAGTAATCTCCCCACTGCCTTCTCTTTTTCTCCGGTACCTACCTCAAACATAAAAAAAAAACTCTTGACTAAACTTAAGCCCACCAAATTAGCAGCAGACAACCTCCCAAGTGAATAACTACAAATCGCAACTGATGCTGTGGCCTACCCGGTATCTATCTTGATTAACCGATCTGTCAGAAAGTTACTTTCCCACACTGTGGAAAATATCACAGATAATTCCCCTCCACAAAGGCAGCCCCTCCACAGAACTAACCAGTTACCACCCCATAGCTATTCTCTCTCCACTCTCCAAAATTCTAGAGAGATGCATACACTCTCAGGTCTCAGACTACCTCCTTACTAACAACCTCCTTTCCAATACTCAGCATGGTTTCTGACCAAACCATAGCACCACCACTGCCTTACTGTCCTTTACTAACACTCTTTCAGCATAAAAACCATGGCTATCGCTCCTCTGCTACTTTTCTAGACCTATCTAAAGCATTTGACATGGTCCCACACAAACAACTCATATCTGTTCCTAATAACCTATCCTTCTCTCAATCAGTCACCAACTGGTTTCAGAGTTACCTGTCTGACCGCCAACAATCCGTTGTATGACAGAATGACACATCTCCCCAACTACCTGTCTCCTTAGAGGTTCCCCAAGGATCCATCCTTGGACCCCTACTCTTCTCTGTTTTCACCAATAATGTAGCCTCTGCCACCAAACATGGCACACTCCTACAATACGCAGATGACTCAACCATCATCTGCTCAGCCCAGTCCCTACCTAAACTGCAAAAAGTCACACAGGAAGCCTTTTTCTCTGTTGAAACTTGGTTATCCGATGCCCAATTAATACTCAACCCAAACAAAACTAAACTACTCATCTTCCAACCCACCAAACATACTCAAAACGACTCTCACTTTAACATCACAGCAAAAGACAACACCACTATATACCCAACTGAACACACCAAATTGCTAGTAGTGGAAATAGACAATAAACTAAAATTTGACATTCGCATATCCATGACCATAAAAATAGTCCACAAAAAAACTAGGAGCGTTATACAGAAATAAGCAATTTCTCTCCAAAGCAGCAAAGATTTCAATAGCAAATTCCCACCTTATCTCCACCCTACTTTATGCCTCTCGAATATATACCAACCTAAGGCAATGCGATCTAAACAAGCTAGAGACCTGCTACAATAAAATCGCCAAATTCGCAACAGGGGCAACCTACCGTAGTCACTACTCGTTCACTTGCTGAACTGGGCTGGCTTGAACTCCCTCACTTCCTTCAATGGTATCAACTCTCACTCGCCCACAAACTAGTAAACCATCCACTAAATGTCCCATCCCTCCAGAATCTACTCCAACCCTATCGCACCACCAGACCACTAAGATCCAGCAACAAAAATCACTTGCAGATCACTAAAGCCAATAACTCTGCTGGTGAATCATTATTCTCTTGCGCCATAGCCAAATTATGGAACTCCCTCTCACCCACAATTACCTCCGTACCATCATGCACCCACTTCAAAACTTTACTAAAAGCGCACCTAAAAACATGCTGGCTATGCCCTTGCAACTCCCTCTCTAATATCACCCTCTCCATCCAACCACTACCTTTCTTTCCACCCCACTAACTACCCTGATTATTGCAAGCTCAGATGCTCATAAGCCTAGTACTTATACAGCAGGAACTTCTTATTGTAACATTTGTTAATGTCTGTTATGTACTTCGCAGATAAAGATTCTAGTTGTCTACTGATGTACTATGTTCCTTCATTTGTAAATATGTTTGTAATTAATTGCTACATTAGATTACATAGTGATTAACAATTTAGTATAACTACTGTCTGTTTATTTAAACTGTGGAGCTTTTCTCCCCGGGCCTCCGCTGAAAATGGACCTACGTCCAGTCTGACACTCCCGGTCAACAAATGTAAATAAATAAAAGGGAAGAAAAATATATGAGGTGTTCTCCAGAGATGGATCAAATCTTGGAGGACCTTCTGATTCAGTTTTCCTTCATGATGGTGTGTGCTGTCCTGCTGAACTTATCTGATGCACAGTTTTGTTCTGACAGTATGTACAATGCCTGTACATTGAGACTGTGGTGAAAAAGTTATATCCCAGGCTACCCATGGCTAGTCTGCAAAGAAGGTAAGATCTGGTTCCCCTTCTACTTGTTTTATGTACCACAACACTGTGGTGTTGACTGTAAACATTTTCAGAAGTCTCTGGGAAAAGAAAGTTGAGAGCATTTCTAAGAACCAATGTCTATGTTTATATTTGTGTGTGCTGTGTCTTTGTTTTTAAAGGCCCTGAACTTTTACTTCATTGACACTGCTCCCTAAGCAAAGTCTGAGGCGACTGTTGTGAATGACTGTGTTGGAACATGGGGGGAAAATGAGGGACATGCCTCCACCACGTAATCTCCCTATTCACAAATCCCAAAACGAATTTGAAAAGTCAAGGGATGTTGATGCTGGGACTATAGAGATTTCATTTGGTAGTAATACCTATTTGTTAATCAGGTAATTCAACTAGAAATACAGTTCCTTTTCAAGGGCGACCTAGCAGCAATGTCCTGTTGAATGACTTTTTCAAGTTCACACAGTAGGCAAATGGGCAGAGGGAATCTATCACTGTAGCACAAGGGCTATAACTTACTGCCTTAACCCTCTGCTACTGGATCTTTATCATGTGCAGTTTAGCTAGAGGCATCATGGCTATTATAGATACTATGAAACCCAGAATCCTGAGTTATTAACTTGCTGAGACAGAAGTCAGAGTGAAAAACCTCGGGAATAGTTTTAAACAGAGATCTATTTTTTTTTCCTGTTGCAGAAAAGCTCTTTGAAATGGACATCTTAGGAAAACAATCCTGTGAGAAAGTCAGAAAAGACTTCTCAAATTTCAGCCTGTGTAGGAGATCCCTTGCCCAACTGACGATTCTTGACACTTTGTAAAAGACTTTGCAAAGGTAAGCAAGTTGTCTAAAGATACCATGCAGTCTGCAGTAGGCTATCACAGGAGTTAGACATTTTGTGAATACCCTTGAAGCAGGAGATAGGCAGAGAACTGATAAATGTGATCCAGAAACTGAAAACCTAAAACATCTGAAGTCTGGAACTGTAGGAATGTGATATGTATCTTTTAAATCTAAGGTCACAAAACTCAAAAATGGAAGCTAAGGGGTTACAAGTTATGAAGTAATGTATTTTGAACATGGGCACTTATTACAGACTGTTTCAGTAAGGAAAGGTCCAGAACTGGTCTCCAAGAATATTTCTTTGGCACTAGCAACAACCTTAAATAAAGCTCATCTCTTGACTAAGGAGGAGGAGGAGCAGCAGCTAGTATGACACCCTGTGTGAGTAGCTGCCAGGAGAGTTGAGAGTTTGGTGTAGTGAGTGAGGAAGAATCCCCCCAAAAGGCGGTGAAGAGACTTCCATTACCGTCTGTACCCTTCATGCATTACATGCAGAACCATCTCAGTGTTGCGAAAGAGAGGAATGTATGTTCAGACTTTCTGGCTGGAGTAAGGAAATGCCAGGGTTTAGAGGGGTGAGGAAAGTCCTTATAAAGTCTTTCTTTAATTAGACTGTGTTGTGTTCTGGGAAGTTCTGCTTTCTTTTTGAAACCTCTCTGTCATTGCTGTTTAAACATTTGCTTACCAGCAGGCTGCTGGGACTGTTTATTCTGCTTTTTAAAGAAAGTTGTATAGGAAGCATTTAATCCATTTGTAAACTTGGAAAACAACAGCTGAAAAATCTAACAAGATTCTTCGAATCAACTTCCTTCTCTCATCACAATTTTTAATTATCTCTGCAGCAGGATGTCTAAAAATAGTTTTGTCCAAGACGGGGATTCAGAATTTAATTTTTGACATCCTCTGGCAGGTTTTTAAGAACTCATCCAGCAAGTATTCTCATAACAGGTGTTCGTGTTTCACTGCTGCAGTCATTACACTCTGGTTATCCTGCCTTCAGGCGGTCCCGCAGTCGGCCAGAGTTCCAAAGTCTTGGTCCGGTGTCTGTTGCTGTCGCTTCTTCCCTGATGTCAGTGCGCCAGGGGGTATACAAGATGCAGCTGACGCCATTTTCTTCAGTCTTTCTTGCCGCGCGGTGCCCGAATTAAAAGCAGTTCGTAAGTGCCGGTCGGCCGACTCCTGAGATTTCAAATATGATTTCAGATCTGAAGTCTTCAATAAAGCTAAGTACCCCGTTGAAAGTTTCTTGCCTCAGACCGATGTCAGTAAAAGTTAATAATTGTATTTCTTGTGGGAAGCAAATATCTCATAAGGATTTTCATTCTTACTGCATTCCATGCCTAGGCCCAGATCACAACGTCATTGTCGGTTTTGTGCTAGATTTAACAAATGCACTATTAAACGTCTGTTTGATTTTGCATGCCATTATTTTGGCTGAAGGTTTAATTATACCATGCCGTTGGAGCAACCGACCGAAATTCACAAAAAAACGCAAAGATAAGGACAGGCTTCCGAGGTCCAAAACTGATGATGAAGCCTCTTCTAGGCCAGTCGCTGGTTCTTGTGAGGTGCTTTCGCAGCCCCTGACACCCGCTACCTCAGAGCCCCAACCGACTCCCACGTGGAGTTGCCTAGGCCTGTGGATACTCAAGGTGCTGGGCCTCCGGAGACTAACCCTTCAGATGGGTCCTTTCCTGTGTCAGACAGGCCACAAAGAGGCAGATACAGATGCCCAAGAGGCAGATCTCAGCCACAAGGAACTTACAGACCACGACATTGGGGTGCTTCAACTCCAAAAGGAGGTGAGGACAAGTCACAACCTTACAGGAAACAATCTCAATGACTTTTCCCTTCCAATGCCAAACTCTACCCTGTTGGCAGCTCCCTTAGGGGGGAAACTATCACTTTTTTCACGAAACTGGCAAACAATCACCCAGGACAAATGGGTGCTGAATATTGTGTCTCAAGGTTACAGGTTCCACTTTCACACTTTACCAAGACTAAAAGGAATGCCAGACCTGCCACAAAATCAATGGGCAGAGGCACAAAAACAAATTACAGCCCTCATGGACATGGGAGCTATTCAAAAAGTACCACAGTAGGAACAAGGACAAGGTTTTTACTCAAGACTCTTCCTGGTCCCCAGAAAGGACAAAGCCTGGAGACCCATTCTAGACCTTTCCACTCTAAATACTTACCTGGATGTTCCGAAATTCAAAATGTTGACATTGCAGCAGCTCCTTCCCATGTTGGGCAAGAAAGCTTGGCTTACATTGGACCTCAAAGAGGCATACCTGCATGTCCCTATCAGGCAAAATTGCCGAAGATACCTCAGATTCAGAGCTGGTTCAATGCACTAGTAGGGTACACAGTAAACGAAAAGTCGAAACTAGTGCCCTCACAAGAGATAATATTCCTGGGTGCCAGTTTAAATACAACGGCCCAGATGGCTTATCTCACGCCAGACAAGGACAACTGACTCAGTATTTTCAATTGATGGCAACAAAGTCCCAACTCCCTGCAAGAAAACTTCTGCAGGCTTTGAGATTCATGGCATCTTGCATACTTCTAATTCCATATGCCAGACTGCATATGAGGAAATTACAATGGTACCTAAAAAGTGTTTGGAATCAACACTCTTACAGCTTGGAAACGTTATTACCACTAATTCCCTGCCTGCAGCAGGAGTTTCAATGGTGGGCACAGGCATGTCACCTCAACAAGGGTCAGCCTTTCACACTACCCAGAGCCAGGCAGACTTTAACAACAGATGCTTCGGATTACGCCTGGAGAGCGCACACATGGCAGGAAAATGTATTCAGGGCAAATGGACCACAGACCAAATGCATCTACACATCAATCAGAGATGTTGGCAGTACAAAATGCCCTAACAGTTTTCAAGGACCTTCTGCATCCAGGACAATTACTATTAAAGACAGACAACACCACAGTAATGTGGTACATAAACAAGCAAGGGGGCACTCATTCTTACCCCCTAGGCAGACAAGTCATGACTTTGTGGAACACAGCTCTAACTTATCAAGTTCATCTGCAAGCACAATTCCTGCCAGGAAAGAAATATACTCTGGCAGACGACCTAAGCAGAAACATCATGGATCCTCACGAGTGGAAATTAAATCCACAAGTTTTCGGCATGATAATGCAAAAATGGGGGTGCCCGGACATAGATCTCTCTGCCTCCCCACTGAACTGCCAACTACAAAAATTCTGCACAAGGACTTATCACACACAAGCATGGAAAGTGGATGCTCTTTCGTTCAGCTGGAAAAGCCTACACGTTTATGCCTTCCCTCCTCTGCCTCTCCTTTCGAAGGTTCTCCTAAAAGCCAGACAAGAAAAAACGCAGATGATTCTGATTACTCCAGACTGGCCACGCCAACATTGGTACCCAATCTTAGAACTTAGCTCGAGGCCCACCTTGGATTTTGCCTCAAATTCCACACCTGCTGACTCAACAAAACAATCAGACCCTACACAGTCAGCTCAAAACCTTATCCCTGGCTGCATGGCAGATTAATTAGCCAAACGGACAACACCTCTCTCAAAAGCTGTTAGGGATGTCATTTTGGAGGCCAGAAAGCCTAGCACCAGGAAATCTTATTCAGAAAAGTGGAAGAGATTCTGTGCCTGGAACCAGGCTCAAGGCCTTGACCCTCTTGTCCCTAACATACCTCAGATACTACAATACTTATCTGAGATGCTGGACAAAGGACTATCCTTCTCATCCATTAAGATCCACGCTTCTGCCATCTCAGCTCATTACAACACAGATCCTCCTATTTTCTCTCCTCCATTGCTAAAGTAGTACCTCAGAGGGGCAAAAAACATAAGACCGCCCCGGAGAGCATCAACACGGGCACCTCAATTTTGTCTTGGAAAAGCTCACTTTACCTCCTTTTGAGCCAGCCGATGCAGCAGAAATAAAATATATATCATGGAAAACTGCCCTGCTACTGGCAATAACCTCAGCACGAAGAGTCTCAGAACTACAGACACTAATGGCAGTGGAGCCCTTCATCATTTTTCACCAAGACAGGGTTTCCTTAAGAACAAACCCTTCATTTATGCCTAAGGTGGTATCCAGTGTGGCTCTCAACCAAACTGTTCACTTTGCCAACTTTTTATCCAAACCCCCCAGAATAAAGGGGAGAGAATTCTACATTCCTTGGACATACACAGACAATTACACTTCTACTTGGACAAAACAAAAGCTTTCAGGAAAACTGAGCGATTGTTTGCATCCTATGCTGCAAAATCACAGGGAAAGGCTATTTCTAAGCAGACCATTTCAAAGTGGATAGGACACTGTATCCGGTTCTGCTACACACAGCATGGAAAGCATGTACCATCTAACATTAGACCACATTCCACCAGGGCAACTGTAACTTCTACTGCCTATCTTAGAGGAGTACCTACCAAGGACATTTTGGAAGCTGCAACTTGGAGTTCATTGCACACCTTTACCAAGCATTACCACTTGCCTCTTTACTCCAGATCCAGAACTGGCTTTGCCACTGCAGTTCTGCAGGGCCTCATAGCCACACCAAATCCTCTCTAGAACCAGCCACCCTGACTTGGCTTTGGGATTCTTCCCAAGTGTAATGACTGCAGCAGTGAAACACGATGAACATAGTACAGTTTTGTACCTACCGTAAATGTGTGTGTCTTCACTGCTGCAGTCCTGGTTACCCACCCACCTTCCCCTCTTTCTTAGCTGGGTTTTATCTATATATTTCTACACTATACTTTTTATGTGGTATATTTGCTGGCTACTAAAGGTTATGTTTTTACCTTCTGTATGTTTTGTTAGCAATATGTATTGCCTATCCTTTTGGGGGCACCTGACATCTGGGGCAAGAAAAACTGAAGAAAATGGTGTCTGCTGCATCTTATATACCCCTGGCGCACTGACGTCAGGGAAGAAGCGACAGCAACCGATGCCGGACCAAGACTTTGGAACTCTGGCCGACTGCAGGACCGCCTGATGGCAGGATAACCAGAGTGTAATGACTGCAGCAGTGAAGACACTCTAACATCTACATTTATGGTAGGTACAAAACAGTACTTTCTAGTGGCTACAGCAGAGTCATATGCACATTTCAAACAATGGTTAGTCACTCGAGACATGCAAGAGACCAAGTTCCACAGTGCAGATTTCACCTCACAAGATGAAACAGATGCCAAAACTATTCCTTGTATTCTTACAGGTGGCAAGCATATGAGCTTCATAGCTGAGAATTCTAAATACAAGTTTTACAGAAGAATACACTTTTTTAGCCCACATTTATCAAAAGCCTTCCCATCCTTAGCAGAAGGGGGATTAGTATTAACCAAATGTTTAGCATCAGCTGGCTTCACTAAAGCAATAGCTTCTGGGTAGGATCTTGAATGATTGCATAAAAACGTAGAAAATAGACCATGAAATGACTCCATCTACTTTCTTAGAGGCAGCAGGTTGACTGTCGGGAAAATTGCAATCTGTGACAGAATCATCCACCAAAGCAGGTAGAACAGGAGGAATAGGAGTATTTCTAGAGATTCCAGTTGTAAGAAATCATAATATCTTTTGAGAAAGAGGAAATGTCACTGCTTTCCCATTAAACAACTGACTCGTTCTGGAAATAGTTTTAAATCGGGAAAATCCTTCAGTAGGACTGGCCAAAGCCACACTTTTCTCAATGTGAATCCGAAGTATGTGGAGATATAACACATGTATCCTTGACAATCTCATTTAGAGTACGAATTTTCAGAAAATGCAGATTCCCCTTTTCCTTTACCAGAAACAGCTACACAACAAGGACCAAGAGCCTGCATTAAACCCACTAATTTGCTCCTGCCCAGGGTCACTGAGACAGGAGAATGCATATTTTTTTCTGAAGTAACTGACCAAGAATTGCCAGCCATAACCTCCCTAGGGATGGGCACAACTTACTGGCTAGACAAAGAAACCGCTGCCCTTTCTTTGAAGACTAACAAGAGTGGTTCTCGCTTGGCCGCTGAGGACATGTTTAAACCCCTGTCCATAGTGGCAGGATGGACTACACCAGCAGGGTCTGGGGAACCAGCTTTAGCAACATTTGGTCAGGCACTTTAGCAGTTTGCTGTGCTGGCAAAGACTGTTCAATGATTTTCTTCTTTTTATGGTTGTAAGAATAAAGAATTGGGGAAACAGTAGTTTGTTCCATAGTTAAGCTGAAAAAAGGTGCCTGATTCCCAGGGAAGCCTGTCAACAATAGTCTTTAAACAGGTAAGTTGCAAAAAAAAAGTACCCTCCCACGTCAAACGCAGTAAAAAAAAAAACAAAAAAAAAAACACTACACAACTCAGTCCCAATTTCCTCAAAGGGAATTTCTGACCAGCAATGGAACTATGTTGGCTGACCTTTGATACTCGAACGTTCATAGGGAAGTGCTCTCTTTAGCAGTAGGAAAGCTCTGCAGGATTTGGAACCCAAACCTGACTTTTAGTTAGCTGAGCTTGAACTCTTTAATGGTTCAGGAGTGCACAGAAGGTGCCCTGAAGCCTTGGAAGATGTCTGACTCTCATATCCATAGCAGGTTATAACCCATATAGCTTAGGCAATTACAGCAGTGATCATTTAAACGGATACTGTTATGGTATGTTTACTTACACAGCTATATTTTTTGAGTCTTGTATTGATGAGTGCCATTGTTTTACAAGTAAGTCTGGTAAGGCAGATTGATTAGTTGCCAGGATATGTGGTTGGTTCACCTCGTGAAGGGACATGGCCACAGGTGTTTTCATATCACATGCAGCTCAAAACAAGTTTCAAGGCTAATGAATAGATTTAATAGCGATTTGGTGAGGTTGTTTCATACTTTTAAGAAAAGTGGCTAGGCACATTCTTGATTCTGAACATTGCTGTTGGGACCTAAGCTGTGAGCGGAGTATGGACACAATAGCATATGGGAGCAAGTGTTGGGGTGACAGGTGAAGTCTGAGCTAAATTTATCTTCTGGTATATTTATGCTGTGTCCTCGTGGATTTAGTAGGAGTGGTTATATAATCAGTTGATGGAACTGTTGGGTCTTTCTTCTAAGATTTCTAATTTAGTTGAAAAAACAGCTTTATGGCTGTCCTTTCCATGGAAGTTTGTCTTCATTTCATACTTGTCCTTGGAGAGTTTGACTTTGTGCCCAAGTTCATGTTTACCTTACACTCCAGACGTGCACATAAGAGATTATTCAGTTTTTGTCAGAATATAGAGGGTTTTTTTTTTTTTCATTTTTGTGTAGTTTGTTTACTCATAGTAAGGATTAACCCGTAGTAGTTTGTTCCTAAACTTAGCATTGTGTTTGTGTCTTATAGGGTCAGTGTCTCAGTGCATGCATTAACTTGTTAGTAGAAACTATCTGTTAATGCAGTTGTGTTTTGCTACTTGGTCATCCGTGGACGTGGAGGGGCAGGGGTTCGTGAATTGGATAAGGACACCAGCAACTATGTTGCAACAGATTTGTCTTTGAAAAACCTTTAAAGACTGCAGGCTAACTCACTTTTAGTTAGCTGAGCTTGAGCTCATTAATGGTTCAGGAGTGCAGAAGGTGCCCTGAAGCCTTGGAAGATGCGACTCGTATCCTTAGGTTATAACCCATATAGCTTAGGCAGTTATAGAAGTGATCATTTAAACAGATACTGTTATGGTCCTCCTAGTAAGTACTACTGAACGGTGGCCAGATCTGACCAGTGACAGGGTAACTATAGATGTGTAGTATAACTGGGCAATATTTTTGAGAACCAGATCCAGTATTTTAAAATTGTGGTGGGGGGAGTGCAATATCTGAACTAAAGAGTTTGCACTGATGAAATCTAGGAAATCTTGTGTGTACTTGTTTGTAGTAATACATTTTCTAGTTTATTGATAGCTGAAGTCTCCACAAAGATTAATGTTAGGCTTAAAAGAAAGGGATTCTAGTTTAAATGTGCTTTGTAAGCTGTGTTGTTTTCCTGTTTGTACACTAATAAACAAGTCTTCGTGGGTTCTATTTAAGCAGCTTTATTCTATTACAAACACATCATTGTAAAGGCATTGACTATGACTAAGTAACTTGCATGCAAACTAACTACTGCAATCATACATGCTCTCTCACTGCTGCTTCTGCAAAATGGCACTAGGGATTGCACGTGTCTGGAATTTATGCATGCACACACAGCATCGCATGCATCTTAAAGACAGCACGCACACGCTATGCTCTGATCTACATCCTCCCTCTAAGAAATAGATCATGCAATTTGTCATGAGATTATTTAGCATGCAGAAATCACGGATAATCTAAAGACATGCATTATACAATACTAAGTACATGTGTATATACAGTCAAGTCCATGTTATGTGTATTTCACACTAGGCTTAGAAACTCGTCCATATTGTGTGACATAAAATTGGGAATCATATTTAGCAACTGGTACTGTCTGCAAAATGGTTGACCTGAGGAATGTTTGAATTACTTTCTGGAACAGAATCATACTTTTGAACACATTCTGGTCTGGAAACGATGTCTGGCTCATTCTTTGATTTAGAGTCTGCATCAACATATACATTAGTAATTGCAATAATAATGATTCTGGTACAGGAAGATGTCTATGATTCCTCCTGTACTCCTCAGAGCTTACCCAGTAGAATATCAGCTTGACACAGATGCCTGCTATCTGTCCTATTTGATCAAAACCTTTTGTTGTGTGAATTTGTACCGTCTCTCCTTCCATCAAGAATGAAGTAATCTGCTTGATCTGTCATAACTAGATTTCTGGATGTTACACTTCCAACAATTGAGCCTTGATGGTTTTATTCTTGGGCTGTAACAAACTTGATGAAATAGGTAGCATAGTTCTAGTATGTCTGGAAAGTAGTCTTTGAGCAGGTGAGCAAAGAATATAGTCACGAGGTATGTTTGAAATTAATTTCAATCAGTTTTGTCACGCTTTGACTTTGCTTTGCACTGCTCATTCAGCTAGACCATTGGATTGAGGATATTCAGGACTGTAACATGTATAAAGTCCCATTCTTTTGCAAATTTCTGAAACAACTGGCTAGTAAATAGAGTACCATTGTCAGAAAGTTTGTGTGGACTACCATGAACTGAGAAATTACGCTGTAGCTTGGTGATAACAGCTGTTGAAGTTAAGTTTGGTAGCAGATCAGTCTCTAACCAATATGAGTAAGAGTCTACCAAAACCAAATAGTGTTGATTTGTTCCATTCAAAAATATCAGTTGCTACAGTAGGCAAAGATAGTAGTTCAGGTACTGGATTTAGCTGAAGCTGCTCTCTTTGCAAGTGCGCTCTGGTACTATTACATACTGAACAAGAAGAAAGAAGTCTGTGAGTGTCTTTTGATAATGAAGGCCAGAATACTAGATCTGAAGTAGTTAACTTCATTTGATCAGCAACCTGTGGGTTACAGATCCGAGCTGGCAGCATACCAAGCTAAAGATCCATGCTCCAAGCTCCACCCCCTTTCCCATACTACCCTGCAACCTCTTTCCAATCCTCGGATCTCGTTTGCCACGGCTTTGCCAAGCACGGGATTTTTCGAGCTCCAGGCGAGTGTAACTAATTCTTGTATTTTTCTAAAAATATTTGGGAGTATAATTGTTAGCTGTGTGTGTGTAGTATTTTTCTATATTTTTTTAAATATTAGTTCTATTCGTAACTAATCTATCCCCGTCTTATCCTTGGTAATCTCTCTCCTCCAATAGGCCCCTCTTTTCCCTTTAGGGGTGGGTGTGTGTGTGAGAAAGGTATGGCTGAAAGCCAGAAAACTATTTTTTGTAAGTGTACTGAGTGTGGCCATAAGCTGTCGCCAGCGGATGGTCACATTCAGTGCGTTCTTTGCTTGGGGATTTCTCATGTTTCCTCAGGCTGGCAGATCTGTGCAGCCTTTAACCCCCGGGCCTTGTGAGATGGGAAGAACAAGCTGATTTTGGTGGGGTCTTCTACCCGCGGAATCAGCTTCTTCTTCCTATTCTCCCTCTGTAGCGACCACTGCTGTGGTTGCCCAACCATCTGTCCCTCCTCCCCTGTCTGGGACTCACCGTCCCACCTCATCTCTGGGGGAGCGAGAGGCAAAAAAGGACAGAAAGAGAAGGGAGAGAGAGAGAGAGAGAAGCCACAAACGGCGGGCCGAATTGGACCCCTTGGCCCCTCCAGCTAAGGTTCTCTCCTCTCCATTAAAAATTACCAAGTCTCCTTCCCCACTGCTCTGTTCCCCACGCTTCTCTCCGGAGCCAGAGGAGGAGGCCCGATCATCTTTGAGGTCGTCGCGTCGGCCCTCCCGGCTGGGTTCGTCGGCCTCTTCCCGATCTACTCGTAGCCTCTTGGAGGCAGATATGGACCGGATGATGCGTCGCTTCCTGCAAACTCAGCTGCAGATGGGAGTGTTGCTGCCTCCCGCTCCTCCGGGGGGGAGTTCAGCTCCACTGTTTTGCCCCGATAGCTCCTTCTCCGATCCACTACCGGGTTTAGGAGCCTCGGAGTCAGGGAGTCGACATGATGGTTATTGCTACCTCTACGCCGGCCATGCCCTTTAGCATATCTGATCCCTTTTTGGATCCAAGAGCCGGGCATCAGATTTGAGGGGGCGAGTGTGTCTTTTTGGCTCCTTTGCAGTCGGAGCAAACTGTCCACTCGAATCTGAGCGCTTCGGCTCTGACACCGATCCCTTCATCGGATCCGAGGGTGCCGGAACCGGTCTAGAGAGGCCGATTCCCCATCGGCATTTGACGACGTGGAGAGGGTTCTCTGTAGAGGATCGAGACCCCTCACTCTTTCCTCTGGATCCGCCCCCGCTCCCTTGCAGCTCAGTTTGTCCATCATACAGTCCCATGGACAGCCTGTATCATTGATGCCCCAGCCAGTTCCCCTGGAGGAACACGAATCTGTTGGTGAGCCGCCCTCGGACAGTCCCCCCGAGGAGATTCCTCACAAACGCCTGTGCAAAAGGAGGCACTTGGATTCCCCTGAGTCCCTCACCGAGGAAACCAATTTGGAGGAAGGTTGTCCCAAGTCACCCCCCAACGACATCTCCTTTGGAGACATTATGGAAATGCTCCGCCAAAGGGGGGTGGTCCGCCAAAAAAACTTCCTCGGGAAGAGTCTGGATGCATTCGACACAGGCCCATCTACCTCTTGGGTGTCCACCCCCCCCCGGCCGACCCCCCTGGTCGACCTGATTTACCACTAGGGCGTGGAAGGAACCGGACACTGTAGAGCCGATCCCCAGGAGGCCCGACAAGATTCTGAGCCCACCTGCAGACAAATCTTTGTGGAGCAAGGGCTCCCTTGTAGATGCCATGGTGGTGGCGGCGGCGGCCACCAAAAAGGAACTAGCTCAGGACAGTTCTTCAGTCCATCCCCCTAACAGGGAGTCTCGGGCAATGGGACCGTATTGGAAAGCGGATGTTTGCTTCAGCTACCTTCTCTATTGGGGCGCTGAATTACTTGACCCATGTAATCAGACTGCAGCAGGACCTGGTTAAAGAGTACGCTGAGTCTCCCCCAGAGTCCATGTCGGCCGAGGATAAACGGACCTTCTTGGCTCGTATGGCCACTCTCAAATCAGTGTCTAATACGTCTCTGCGGCTACTCTCCCACACCACAGAAGGAGCCTCTAATGCTAGCGGGTCCGGTATCACCTTAAGGCTTCATGCCTGGCTTCGGCTTTGCGATTTCTCTGAGCCTTTCAAGGCGTCCTTCGCGAATGCACCCTTTGAAGGGTCTCCCCTGTTCGGGAAGACCGTCAGCGAGATGCTGTTCCAGAGCGAGAAAGACGGGAAAACGCTGTCAGCCGTCGGAATCCGCTTTTCTACCCCTCAGAGGTCCTTCTCCAGGAACCAGCAAGGGCAGATGATGGCAGCAGGCCCGGAACGCTCAGGACTCCTTCTCCCCCAGAGACAGAGGGAGACAAGGTGGACACCGGCCCAGAGGCAGAGGGGATCTGAAGAACTTCGGGTCACAGGAACCCTTTTCCGACCGACCCACGCAGCAGCCCTGAGGGGTTGACAGACCTGTCCCCCTCTGGAGGCAGTCGGGGGGGGGGGTTTCAAGGCACCTGGCTCAATGGGAGTCCAGCACAACAGATTGCTGGGTGCTTCAGATAATATCCAGAGGCTGTTCAATCCCTTTCTTAAACAAGCCCCCTTACTCAAGGTGCCTCCCAGATGTCCCACCCACTCGAAGGGAGGCCGCAGCTTTGGAAATAAAAAAGCTGTTAGAAAAAAGAGCCATCCAGCATGTGCCCCCAGACCAGTCCGGATCTGGCATCTACTCCAGGTTCTTTCTGGTGCCAAAAAAAGCGGGGGACTTAAGGCTGATTCTCGACCTGTCAACAAGGAACCTTTTCGTTGCCAGTTAAAAATTCCAGATGGTCATGCTCCAATCCATCCTGCCCTCTTGCAGGAGGGAGGACTGGATGTGCTCCATAGACCTCAAGGATGCGTACTACCATATTCTCATGGACAGACGGTCCAGGAGGTTTCTCCACTTTCAACTAGGGGCCAGTCATTACCAGTTCAGGGTCCTACCACAGCCCCAAGGGTGTTCACCAAGGTCATGGCAGTTGTAGCGGCCCACCTGAGGCTCCAGGGCATACAGGTCTTCCCGTACCTAGACAACTGGCTCCTCACCGCCCCCACCAGGCATCTACTCTCTCTAGCCAGGGACTTCTTCCGTTTATCATCCCAGTTGGGGATCACTATAAATGTCAAGAAGTCGTTCCTCCAACCTGTTCAGGTTATAGACTTTATAGGGGCCAGGGTAGAATTCCCTTCAGGTCAAGGCTTTCCTAATGCCAGACAGACTTCACAGCATGACTTTACATGTACTAGCTCTTCTTCAGTCTCCTGCTCCCCCAGCAGAGTTAGTCCTGAGAACTTCTGGGTCCATGGCTGCAGCGATCAGTTTGATCCCTTATGCTCGTCTGCACATGAGGGTTCTACAGTGGACTTTGCAAGTCCAATGGTCCATTCTACACCATCCGCTAGACATGCCGATTCCCCTCAGCAGGGTTTGCAGGAACTCCCTCGTGGTGGTTCCAATCCCGAGCCCTTCGGGAAGGACTACCTTTTGTTATGCCCCTACCCCAGGCCACAGTGACACAGATGCCTCCCGCCTAGGGTGGGGGGGCATTGTGCGGGCAGAACTGTCCAAGGCACGTGGACGAGACCGTTCTGCATATAAATGTACTGGAGATGAGGGCGGTCCTTTTAGCGTTGCAGGCCCTTCATGCCTTCCTTCCTTCCTCCGGGGACTATTGCAATCCAGTCAGACAATATGTCGGTGGTCTAGTATTTAAACAAACAGGGGGATCCAGGTCTTACCCTCTTTGCCGAGAAGACATGAGAGTTTGGGAATGGGCGATCTCCACCAACCGCTTCTTGTTGGCGATGTATATTTCGGGTCTGTCTAACATTCTGGTGGACAAGTTGAGCAGAGCTATCCTCTGTCCTTACAAGTGGTCTCTGAATTCTTCCGTAGCAGAACAGATCTTCCTCAAGTGGGGTCAGCCTTGCTGCAATCTCTTTGCATCGCCTTCCAACACGAAGTGCAGCGAGTTTTTCGCTCTAATTCCTCCTTTAGGGGAAGCCCTCAGAGATGCTCTAGTTCATGCTTGGCCGCCCGGTCTTCTTTATGCGTATCCACCACTTCCGCTGAGTTTGCAGAACGCTAGTCGGTTGGGGAGCAAGATTATCCTCATAGCCTTATTCTGGCCTCGTCAAGTCTGGTTCCCCTGCCTACGGTCTCAGCTCCTCTCTGGATCTTGGATCCCATTCCAGATCTGATCTCTCACCCCTCGGGAATGGCCCCTCCAAACCTGGATGAGCTCAAGCTTTTAGCTTGGCTGATCCAGTTCCCTTAGTTGCCAGGACTCCTGGTATCTCTTCCCTAGTAAAGTCCATTCTGGTGGCGGCACATAAACCCTCTACCAGGAAGATTTACAATAGTAAATGGAAATGTTTTTCCATTTGGGCTTCACGTAAGAACTTGGTTCCCTTTACTGCTCCTATTCCAGCGGTTCTAGAATTCTTGTCTCATATTTTTCAACAGGGGGCCAATTCATCTACTGTAAAGGTTCAGCTGGCTGCTATTTCCCATTTCCATATTGGGGACAACTTTGGTTCTCTCGAGGCCTTTCTAAAAGGTATCTTTCTTTTGAGACCTCCTATTAGAAATTCATCCCCACCGTGGGACCTGACCTTGGTTCTTCAGGCGTTAGTCGCACCTCTGTTTGAACCCGCAGCTTCCATTGATGTGAAGTTATTGTCATGGAAGACTGCCTTTTTGGTAGCCATGACCTCAGCCAGGAGAGTGTCTGAGCTTCAGGCTCTTTCTGTCAAACCTCCATACCTTGTATTTCACAAGGACAGGGTATTTCTCAGGACTAATCCCTCTCTTCTTCCCAATTACCAGAACAAAGGGGAGTATAAACTTCATTTACTGGATGTTCACAAACTGTTATGTTTTTATCTACACAGGACGGCTGTCTTTCGTAAATCTGACCAACTTTTCATCTCTTTTGCAAAATCTTTTCTAGGGAAAGTGATTTCTAAAGTGACTCTTGCCAGGTGGATTTAGAGTTGTATCCTCTTAGCATATAGAGAATCTGGCTTGCCAGAACCAATGGGAGTTCATGCTCATTCTACGTGTTCTATGGCAATGTCTGCTGCATTGTGGTCTAGAGTTTTCCTGGATGACATTTGTTCAGCGGCTACCTGGGCGTCCTCTCACACCTTTATTTTTCATTATAAGCTAGATTTGATATATATCTAGAGGAAGGGCTGCTTTTGGCTCTGCAGTGCTCCGGAATATTCTTCCTTGAGGGCCTCCCAAGATTTCTGGTAGCTGGGGACTCTGCCCCACAGGTTGCTGATCAAATGAAGTTAATTACTTCATATAAGTTATGTACTTGCCGTAACGTTCCATCTGAGTAGGTAACTTCATTTATCAGCATCCGTTCCTCCCTCCTTCCACCTAACCTGAATGGTTATTTAGCTGAACTCTAAGTTTGGATGCTTGAGTTTTGTTTTGTCTCTGAGTCAGGTTTCTCAGGTTGTTAGTTTGTTTTGTGCAGGTGGCAAAAGCGATCTGAGGATTGGAAGGAGGTTGCCGGGTAGTATGGGTAAGGGGGTGGAGCTTGGAGCTCGGATCTTTAGCTTGCTATGCTGCCGGCTCGGATTGGTATCTGGTCGGTAACCCACAGGTTGCTGACAAATGAAGTTACCTACTCAGATGGAACGTTATGGTGAGTACATAACTTCTTTTTCTCTTGCCCTTCTCTTAGTGGATAATAAACCTGGATGACCACAATGCAAAATCTGAATATATCCTTGCTGTAAGGAACAACAATTTTAGGACCTTTGAAATAATGCCATCTTCCATCAACAATTCATCTCTGTAAGGAAAATATGATTGCACTTCAGGTGATTCATTAGATTGCTTTGACGACCATCCGACATTGGTGGAAAAATTACGGACTGGCATCACATCAAAATCAAAAGTTTCAGCATCAAGCTGTTCTGTTGTACTACATGATCTGGATAAGTTATAGAGAAATTTACCTTTAGTATAGACAATTTTGAAATTGTACTTTTGCAATTTGAGCATCATTCTTTGTAATCTTGCAGGAGCAGAATGCATAGGCTTCTTTAGAATGGTAATTAGAGGCTGATGATCAGTTTCAATTTGGATAGCTCGACCATAAATATAATTGTTGAACATGCGAAAACTATTGCTAAAAGCTCTTTCTCAATTTGAGCATAATGCATCTCTGTTTGAGTAAGTGTCCTAGACGCATAGGCTAATGGTCTGCACTCTTGAAGAAAAACTGCACCAAGACCAAAATCTGAAGCATCAGAGGACAGAACAACTGGTTTATTCACATCATAGTACCTTAACGTAGGTGAGGTGGCAATTTTCTGCTTAAAGTCATCAAACACCTTCTGATGATGATGTAACCATGACCATACAACATTTTTGCATGTTGGCGCTCTCAAGTACGCTGTCACCTCAATAAAATCTGGTATAAACTTGCCTAAATAGTTTACCATGCAGAGAAAATGCTGCAAACCTTGCGCATTATCTGATGCTGACATCTCTAAAATAGCTGTGTGTTTGGTTGGGTCAGGTCTCAAACCTGTACTTGTAAACAAATGTCCTATGTAGGTTACTTCTGGAAGTCTGAATTTGCACTTCAGAGGATTAAACTTCAAATTCACTTCATGTGCTCTGTCTAGAACTTTCTTGAGGTTTCTGTCATGCTCTGCTTCCCCATTGCCTCCCACTAATAGATCATCTACAGTTATGGCACAAAGATAACCTGAAAAAATTTGTTCCATTGCACGCTGAAAGACTTCACTTGCAGAATTTATTCCAAATGGCATCCTTAGGAATCTGTATTTGTTAAATGGAGTACCAAAACTAGTTAGAAATGAGGATTTGCGATCAAGCATCACTTGTGAAAATGAACTCTTAGCATCCAAAATAGAAAATACAGTGACATTCGATATTAGAGCTGCAACTTCCTCAGCTATGCGAATTGGATGATATGGCCTTTGTAATGCTTTGTTCAAATCTCTAGGATCAATTCATACTCTGATTTTGTCTGAACCTTTATTATGAGTGTCTACTATGGACGACACCCATTCAGTTGGTTCCGTGACTGGACAAATCACACACCATCTTATCCAACTGAGCTTTGACTTTATTTTGCATTGTTATTGGAACTCTTCTTGCTGGTCTGACTACTGTAGTGACCTCGGGATCTAACTTCATAGAATACACAACTGGAAGTTTGCCCAATTTGTCATCAAAAACATCAGCGTACTCTGAGAAAATGGCTTCTGAAAAACTTGAACTTGGAACTGCACATGATGAACAACTTTAGCAAAAGAAAGCAAATTCATTCACAAACTATCTTTGAGACTCCGTAAAGATTGCACTTGTCGTTGGACTATGTAGAATAATAATTTGCAACAGTTCTCAGCCAAATAACATGAAAGTATTACTGAACCTTCAGTTTGAATGTCTTCACCTCCGTACTCAAGTCGCACTGCTGGTTACATTGAGTTGTTCATTGGTTTTCACTTTTGTAAATGTGTCTGCTGATACAACATTGCACTTTGATACAGTGTCTACTTTGAGCTCTCTGGCTTTCCCATTGATCCAAACCATACAAAACTCTTCACTCCTTGTTAATAAGTTTACTGCATCATCTCTTTCTCACAGTACTGATACACCATCCACATAGAAAGCTGACTGTTTCGGCTGTACTTGATCAACTTGCTTTTTTGTACGACCTTTCTTTACAACTGAATGAGGCTTACTTGATTTGCAAAACTTTTGAAAGTGGTTCCATTTCTTACACTTGTGGCATTGCTGACCATATGCTCTTAGACTCATGATTTGCACCACAATTGTGACAAGTTAACAATAAAGCTATACTTGGGTTTTGCTGACTCATGTTTGCATTGCACTGAGCTGGTGGTGGTGCTTGCAGTTTTCCTGGAACTCTCCGGAAAGCTTTGTGCCTTCTTTGGAAACCCTGTGGCTACCCTTTGTTTAGATCTGTTTCTCACGTGTTGCATATTGTCCATGTTTGCTCTGGAGCTTACTGAAACCATGCTTTTGTCAGTCGCAAGCATGTTGTATGTCTTTGTCACCTCATGGATCTGCCAAATCTCTGTTGCTTTGCTAAATGTCAAGTCACTGTCACAAAGTAAAATCTTTCTCATTGTAGCACTATTAATACCACACACATCTATCCTTTATCAGCTCATCTTTCAAATCACCAAACAGACGTTGTAGCCGTGTTTCTCAAGTAATTTATATAAGCTGCAAATGTTTTCCCCAGTTTCTGATTTCTTGTCTAAAACAAATGCCTCTGTAATATAATGTTCGTCTGGGGGTTGTGCTTCAAATACTCAGGGTCTTGTCTGGACCTAGCTTGCACAACAGTATGGTGGTCTGCACCTTCATATACCGCTGGTGCATATACAAATGAACGCTCTCTTTCTTTCTGTGGCCTCAGATCCTGTTAGATCTAGCAAAATGAATACCCTTGTGTGTGCATCTCTATCTGCATAAGCTGCTTGTATGAAAATATCATACTCTTGTTCGAATATTCTCCAGTTCTCTGCAATATTCTCATCAAACACAAGTGGTTGAGGTTTTCAAAATCCATCTGCCATGTTAACACATACCAGCGAAGGGTCCTGCAAATATATACAAACACACACACACGTGATCAATTTGTCTGATGCTTTTGTGTTCTGTACCAGTACTTTCTCTATTTAAGCTTATCAGAATTGTGTGAATGAACATCCTCACAGTGCTTTTAATTAACTGGACTTTGCAAAATAACCCCCTTGGGCTTCTCAATGCTTTTTTGCACTTTGCAAAATAACTTTTCAGATTTCTTAATGCTTTACTATGCTTCACAAAATAGCTTTTTAGGTTTCTCTGCTTTACTGTAGTTTGCAAAATAACTTCTCGATGCTTTATTGTGCTTTACGAAATAACTTTTTAGAGCTATCAATGCTTTATGAAAATCTGCGGAATAACTTTTCAATTTTTAATGCTTTACGGAATAATTTCCCAGACTTTGCAATATTTTATGAAATCTTCAATAGGTAAAGGCAGAAATGTTAAAATCATCGACTTTCGGAATTGGTAAAGGCAAAAATGCTAAAGTCATTGATCACCACTCACTATGCTTACGAAATTGGTAAAGGTAGAAATGCTAAAGTAATCACTTGAAATTTTATCGATAAAGGCAGGAATGCTACAGTCATATACCATCACTTATCAAAGTCATCACTTTAAGAAACAATCGAACTTTATGATGCATCTGAGCAGTTCGCAAGCACTGTAATACTCTTGTAATCTCTCGTAAGAAACACCTTTCCTTAATGTAAGAAAACATCAAGCTACTGCACAATGTGAATAATCTAACTTTTCTTACCCAAATTCAGTATCTTTTAAGGTGTCTGCACTTTGCAAGTGACTAGCAGTAAACTGAAATGTCCCCAAAATGGCAGTACCTTGCTAGGCAACTTTTTTACAGTGCAAGAAGCACTCTATAATGGCGGCACTTTGTGAACAGACATACCCAGCACAAGAACTTTTCAAATAACCATGCTTTGACCGAATTACATGGGATAGTTGCACTTTATACACAGTGACCTCTTTACAATACATGCACATTAATAAGCACACAAGCATTTACACACTCTGAGATACTTTGAATAACTTTAATTACACCCTTGATACAATACAAAGTCGTAGTTATGCCCGAACACGGAACTTTGCCCAAACATGCTTTATTTTTTGCTTACTGTGCTTTTTCTTTCTCCAATTATATTCTTTTTGCTTGTTTAAGCCCTTTTCCTTTTTTATGCACAGCATACTTTCTTCATGCTCATTTTACTTTAAACATTCTACCTTAAAGATGCTAATTTTGTACTTGTATGTTAGTTTTATCAAATACTTTTATCTTAAACATTTTCTTTAGTTAACAAACATTTTGTACTTTCCACTTGCCTGATAATGCAGTTTGTGCCTTTGCAATGCTTTTTCTTGCCTCTTTGCATCAAGTAAATAATTTGTTTTACTTGTCATTACCTTTGATTCTTTCTAGTTTTGTTCGCACTGTTTTCTCTTGATTTTACCTTCGCATCTTTACCTCTCATGGCTCTGTGACATCATGCTGCTTTCGTGTTAGTACACAAACAAGTCGTCATGGGTTCAGTTTAAGTAGCTTTTTTCTATAAAAACACATCACTGTGAAGGCTTATTGACTATGACTAAGTAAAATGTATGCAAACTAACTACTGCGATCATACATGCTCATCCACTGGCTGCTTCTACAAAATGGCAATAGGGATTGCACTTGTCTGGAATTTATACATGCATGCACAGCCTTGCATGCTTCTTAAAGACATAACACGCACATACACTACACTTTTAGGGTTTAGTCCTCATAGTAAATACTACTGAATGGTGGCCAGATTTGACCAGTGACAGGGTAACTATAGATGTCCTTCAAGGATGCATCTGCAGTCCTTACAAATGGGTTGTCCTGGCCTCAGGCAGCCCTTCGGTCGGCCGGATTCCAAAGTCTGGGTCTGGCCTCGGCTGATGTCGCACTTCACCCGACGTCATAGCTGCAGTTCAGCGGGTATAAAGGCATCAGCCGACGCCATTTTCCCCAGTCTTTCTTGCCGCGTGGCGCCCGAAGCAGAAGCTGTTCACAAGTGCCGGTCGGTCAGAACCAGAGATTACTACTACCGAAGACTTCTAAAAAGCTTAGTACCCCGTTGGGGACTCTTTCTTGCCTCAGCCGATGTCAGAAAAAGTGAATAACTGTTTAACTTGTGGGAAACAAATACCTCATAAAGATTTCCACTCTTACTGCCTACCTTGTTTAGGCCCAGACCACGACGTAGCAGCTTGTCTAGCCTGTGCTTCCTTCAACCGACGAACACTTAGACGTCGGTCGGAGTTTGCAGAGGAGTTTTTCGCCCGCTTTTGCTTATATCATGCCGTCGGAGACTCCGACTTCACATTTAGCTAAAAAGCGTAAGGAAAAGGACCGACACTCGCGGTCCGCGGTTTCAGCCGAAACCGCGGCTAAGCCAACCGCGAGTGTCTCGGTTTCGGCTGAAGCCGAGTCCGCGGTTCTTCCTTCGGCCGAAAGCATGCCTCCTTCTACCGAGGCCTCTTCCAGCATGGCTGAATCTGCTACTGAAATTCCACCTGCTCTTACAGTTTCTCAGGATTTATCAGATACTATCCCCTTAGATGTATCTACTCCTGCACGTGGAGCTGCTAGGCCCCCTGCATCCATGTCAATTAAGGCTTTTGCCAGGGCTAAAGCAGCTAAATCTTCAAAGGCCGTGCCTGCTAAAGCCCCCTCTCACCGGCCTAGCTCTAGTACTCAAATGCTTAGTCTAGCAGAGGATCTCATTTCTTTGATCAGGGGAACCCAGTCTCACCCTGACAGGGCCTCTCACCCACCTCCAGAGAAGAGGCTTAGAGCAGAGCCCCCTGAGCCAGTTTCTTCAGATTATTCCTCTGATGATTCAGAACATACAGATCCTCCAGAAGGCCCTTATTCTCCATATGAGGACTCTGATGCAGAGGATTCCATACCTTCTGCCTCTCCTCCTGAGAAATTTTCTTTTGGGGAAATCTTGCATGCTATGAGGGAACAATTTCAATGGCAGGGCCAGGATTTTTCAGACTCCAGGAAAAGGCTTAGGACCTTTTTACATTTACCACAGCATAGGCCTTTAGCTATTCCACCAGTACTTACAGTTGTGGATGATGCATTTACTGATGCTTGTACTGCCCCTGACTCTCTGCCTCCGGCCCCTGCTAAGCCCGACAGATACTACAGGGTTCCGGACACACATTATCATTTGTATAAGGCTCCTATTGCAGATCCAGAGACTATTTCACAGGGCCCAAAAGCTGTAACAGCTGCCTCTGCCAAAAACCCCCTCCCCTCTGAAAGAGAATCTAGGGCATTGGAGAGATGGGGTAAAAAAGTTTATACTTCTGCTACTCTCGGCTAGGGCCTTAAACTGTCAATTCCACATGATTCAGTATCAGGAATTCCTGTTAGATCAGCTCACTAAAAAACTGTCCTCACCTGAACCGTTAGACCGTAAGTCCCTTCAGGATTTGGTGCATAACACTCAGCAGGTCAGTAATCATTCCTTAAAATGCGGCTATGATGCACTGGAGGCTTCCTTTAGATCAGCTATGACTGGTACAGTGATCAGAAGGCATGCATGGTTAAAAGAGCAATCCTTACCAGACCATGTAAAGTCAAAGCTTCTAGATGCTCCCATGGAAAAGCACAGTTTGTTTGGTTCCCCTGCACAGCAAGTGTTGAAGAAGGTGGAAGAAAAAGTTAAATCTGTCCAGACAGTCAAGGAATTCTTACAGGTCCAGCCTCCGAGGTTCAGTAGGAACTGGCCTTCCAAGAATTGGTCCTTTCCAGACACCACCAGAGCACAGAGAGGCAGAGGTCAGTCCAGAGATGCCTACAGGGGATGTCAGTGGCAGCCTAACAGCCAGAGAACTACTGCCACAGATCCAGCCACTACCACTTCTACAGGACAATCACAGTGACTTGGCTCTGCAACCGCCTACCAGGGAACAACTGGCAGCACCCTTAGGCGGAAAATTAGCCTTATTTTCAGTAAATTGGCATTACATTACAGGAGACAAATGGATTTTACAGACAATAGACAAAGGCTACAGGTTTCACTTCCATACTCTTCCAAGGAAGAGAGGCATGCCAAACCTTCCTCCAAACCAAAGGACAAACGCTTTACAGCAAATAGACCACTTACTAAGGATGAGAGCTATAGAAAAGGTACCGACTATGGAACAAGGACAAGGATTTTATTCAAGGCTTTTCCTAGTACCAAGAAAGGAAAACCAATGGAGACCTATCCTCGACCTGTCCACTCTAAACACATATCTCATTGTTCCAAAATTCAAAATGCTGACCCTACAGCAACTTCTTCCCATGCTGGGCAAGGAGTCTTGGCTGGTGACTCTGGATCTCAAGGAGGCATACCTGCACGTCCCCATACGACCAAATTGCAGAAGATACCTCAGATTTCTTGCAGAATCAGAGCATTATCAATTCTCAGCATTGCCTTTTGGCTTATCTACTGCGCCCAGAGTATTCACGAAATGCCTGGCATCAGTAATTGCTCATTGCAGGCTTCAGGGAATTCAAATTTATCCATACCTGGACGACTGCCTGTTACAAGCGGACAGCAAAGACAAATTAAAAAAAGGGTTAGAGACATTATCTTGAAGGCTCGCAGACCCTCAACAAGAAAAACTTATTCAGCAAAATGGAAAAGATATCTCATTTGGAGTGCAACAAAAGGAGTAGATGCATCATTGGCAAACATAGCTAACATCCTGGAATATTTAGCAGAGCCTTTCCACAATGGTCTGTCTTACTCCTCCATTAAGATTCATGCATCAGCAATCTCAGCAGAATACAACATGGATCCTCCAGTCTTTTCTCAACCTCTACTCAGACAGTTTCTCAGAGGAATTAAAAATGTAAAACCACCAAGGAAACCACCATTGCCTACATGGGACTTGAACTTTGTGTTAGAAAAGTTGACACTCCCCTTTTGAACCAGCAGCAACAGCAGAATTACAGTACTTATCTTGGAAGACTGCATTCCTGCTTGCAATCACTTCAGCTAGAAGGGTTTCTGAATTACAGGCATTAATGGCAGTACAGCCCTTCCTTATCTTCCATCAGGATAGAGTGTCCATGAGAACTAATCCTACCTTTATGCCAAAAGTGGTCTCCAGGGTATCTTTAAACCAAGCAGTACACCTACCAACATTCTTCCCCAACCCACAGAACAGGGGGGAAAGATTGCTGCATACCTTGGATGTACACAGACAATTGCGCTACTACCTGGACAGAACCAAGAACTATAGAAAAACTGACCAGCTTCTGGTAGCATATGCAACAGGAATGGAAGGAAAAGCAATTTCAAAACAAACAATCTCAAAATGGATAGGAAATTGCATTAGATTTTGTTACTCTTTTCATGGAAAGGCTACTCCAGAAAACATCAGACCTCATTCCACAAGGGCTGCAGCCACTACTACAGCTTTCTTACGAGGAGTGGCTACCAAAGACATTTTAGAGGCTGCTACTTGGAGCTCCGTGCATACATTTGCAAAGCATTATAATCTGCCTTTATACTCCAGATCCCGAGCAGGTTTTGCCACTGCTGTTTTGCAAGGGATCTTATCTACACCATAAACTCTTAGTGCCTCCTCCCCCAGTTTGGCTATGGTATTCTACCCATTTGTAAGGACTGCAGATGCATCCTTGAAGGACATAGTACAGTTTTGTACCTACCATAAATGTAGATGTCCGAGAGGTATGCATCTGCAGTCAGGATTACCCACCCTCCTTCCCCTCTGTGGTACTCCTAGGGTATTTGCCCATCTTGTAGCTAGCTGGGGGAATCTATTAAGGTGTATTTGTTTGTATATATGTATATACATGTTTATTTCTATTTGCTCTCTATTGTTTGGAAACATTTGCATTTATCCAAATTTAGCCTTCCTAGAGGGCACCTGGCATCTGGGGCAAGAAACACTGAGGAAAATGGCGTCGGCTGATGCCTTTATACCCGCTGAACTGCAGCTATGACGTCGGGTGAAGTGTGACATCAGCCGAGGCCAGACCCAGACTTTGGAATCCGGCCGACCGAAGGGCTGCCTGAGGCCAGGACAACCCATTTGTAAAGACTGCAGATGCATACCTCTCGGACATCTACATTTATGGTAGGTACAAAACTGTACTATCTGTAGTATAACTGGACAATATTTTTGAGAACCAGAGCCAGTATTTTAAACTTGTGGTAGGGGGAGTGCAATATTTGAACTAAAGTTTGCACTGGTGAAATCTTGTGTGTACTTACTTGTAGTAATAAGTTTTCTAGTTTATTGATAGTTGAAGTCTCCAAGAAGATTAATGTTAGGCTCAAAAGAAAGGAATTCTAGTTTAAATATGCTTTGTAATCTTTTCCTGTTAGTACACTAATAAACGAGTCTTTGTTGGTTCTGTTTAGGCAGCTTTATTTTATACAAACACATCACTGTAAAGGCTTATTGACTATGATTAAGTAAATTGTATGCAAACTACTGTGATCATACATGCTCACCCACTGGCTGCTTCTACAAAATGGCAATAGGGATTGCACGTGTCTGGAATTTATACATGCATGCACAGCCTTGCATGCTTCTTAAAGACAATAACATACACGCTACACACTGATCTACATTATGAAGTTCATAGAGGAGATTCTGTACTTATCTAGGATATGATTAGGAATCTTGTTCATAATAGCTAGGATATGGAGAAGTTCAAGATCATTGTCTTACTCATACATGTCTTGAAGAGTTGTGAGATTGGAGCAAAATGGAGACCATCACCATCTGTACCACGGTCATTCACAGGGTTGGGTCTGAATGACTGGTAAGATTTGAACCCTGTTAGGGAGGTGCATTATTGCTGTATTGAGTACATTGTCTGGCAGTTAGCTTAGAGGATTAAGGAACTGTTAATTAGCAGTTTCCTGTAGGCCAGTGGTGCAAGGTTTGCTTCCCTCAGCCTCATTTGCTTAGATGTTCTCTGCAATATTCGGATCAAACACAAGTAGTTGAGGTTTTCAAAATCCATCTGCCATATTAACACATACCAGCGATGGGTCTTGCAAATATGTACAAATCCACACACACACATGTGCATAAGTGATCAATTTGTCTGATGCTTTGTGTTCTGTTTAAGCTTATCAGAATTGTGTGAATGAACAACCTCACAGTGCTTTTAATTAACTGGACTTTGCAAAATAAACACCTTGGGCTTCTCAGTGCTTTATTGCACTTTGCAAAATAACTTCAGATTTCTTAATGCTTTACTATACTTTACAAAATAGCTTTTTAGGTTTCTCGATGCTTTACTGTACTTTGCGAAATAACTTCTCGATGCTTTATTGTGCTTTACGAAATAACTTTTTAGAGCTATCAATGCTTTATGAAGATCTGCGGAGTAACTTTTCAATTTTTAATGCTTACATGCTCACCCACTGGCTGCTTCTACAAAATGGCAATAGGGATTGCATGTGTCTGGAATTTATACATGCATGCACAGCCTTGCATGCTTCTTAAAGACATAAAACACAAACGCTACACTCTGATCTACACTATGGAGTGCAGAGGGGATTCTGTACTTATCTATGATATGATTAGGAATCTTGTTCATGATAGCTAGGATATGGAGAAGTTAAGATCATTGTCTTACTCATACATGTATTGAAGAGATGTGGGATTGGAGCAAAATGGAGACCACCACCATCTGTACCACAATCATTCACAGGGTTTGGTCTGAATGACTGGTAAGAGTTGAACCCTGTTAGGGAGGTGCATTATTGCTGTATTGACTGCATCGTCTGGCAGTTAGCTTAGACGATTAAGGAACTGTTAATTAGTTTCCTGTAGGCCAGTGGTGCAAGGTTTGCTTCCCTCAGCCTCATTTGCTTAAATGTCTGACTCTGAGCGAGTCACTTAACCAGACATTGCTGCCAAACTGAGTCTGAAAAAGGTTTATAGAGATCAGTGCTCTACCCCAGAAAACAAATATAAATAAAATTGGAACCACATTTCTTGAGTGTTTTCTAAGGTCGTGAATGTTTGTAAGGAACACATTTTTTTAAAAGGTCATCAGAGCAATGGATGAAGGCAAAATGGTACATACTCCTTAACTTGACCGGGCCAAAAGCTTTTGAGACACAGTTCCTCACTCAGTCACAGTAGAAACGTTAAACCCCTATATCACCTGCTGGAGTGTCAACTGGCTCACAGGTAGGATGTAGGTGTGAAAAACTGAAAGGCTGCCAGCCTAGCTAGATAAAATCTTGCAAAATAATTGTATGTGATTTGTAAATATTAATATAATCCACAGGCTGGTTTTACAAATGTAAAAGAGACCTATATGTTATGATTAAACTATATGTTGTATTGAGCTTCAAATATTTAACCACAGTGCACTCTGCTGGAAGAAAGCTGATAAAGTAAAGCATTTTATGACCGTTTGACCCCAGGACTGGGAGATGGGATGTCTGGATGAAGAAATTCTTTCTGTTATCGTAAGACAAATTAATTGCTAGATTTCACATATATAATGTCTTTTATGGCTGTGGCTTACTGCAGGTGCACATTACAAAAAGAAATGTAAATGTTGAGTTTCTGTCAGCCTGGGAAGCTAAATCAGAACTGTTAAGAATGGTGTAATCTAAAATGAGTCAGCAGGGATGTATTATCAATTTAAGACTTTCCCAGACAGAGAAAATCAGAGAATTTTGCATTTGTCTTCAGAACTGACAACATCATCAGTACTCTCCCTTTGCACTGCATGTGTGTAAGTTATTTAGAACATTGTTTCTCTTAGAAATAGATTAGAAAGTAGTAAGATTAGACTAGCCATTTTCTATATTTGTCAGACTATTCTACAGTATTATTTTAAGCATTTTCCTGTGATGTCTGAACTCTTGACTAACACTGTGTTGAATTGAGATTTGTTTTGTGTTTTTATTATTTATTATTAAATATTTTTAAACCTTTCAACTGTGGCTGTTTTGTGTAGGGATAATTTAAGCTCTAGCATACATTATATGTATATAGTGATACTGTCCATGCCACTCCAATAAGCCTTGCTTTTCATCATACTTACTAATTGGATAATATTGCACAGTAAAATTAAACACCCTTTGGTAAGGGCCTTAGTTGCTGATGTTAGTGGTTGATGACAGTGATGGCAACCTTATAGCCTGGTCAGAGAAAGGGCATAGCTGGAGAGCCTGTGCCAGCATTCCCCAGAAGTGTCTGTGTGTTTGTATATAACTCTTATCTCAAAGGGTGTATGTGTGTGTCTCAGCTACTTGGGCAGGAACACGAAGCACTGGTTGGACAGAGAGGTTGCTGGAGGTCTAGCTTGACCACTAGGCTGAGACATGTACCCTATAGCTGTGCCAGTAGGGGAGTCTTATTGGGGATCTGGAGGGAAAGGGAGAAACCACCCTGGATTGACTGCAGTCTGTGTGCTCTTAATGAAAATTCTACTTTATTGTGTGTGTACTTGTCTTCCCCAATGTGCATGCCCATCACTGGTATTTGGTGAGGATTGAGGCTCTTTGATTATTGGGCCAGTGCACCGACATCACATATTAATTGGTTGGCAGTGGTGGGATATCCATATCACCATATTAATTGTTTGGCACATACTAATTGGCTTGTAGTGGTCTGGATAGTGAATTTCCTGTAGCTTGTGTACAGTGATCACTGAAGGAATGTTTGTACTCTAAATTAGCCATGCAGTGAATATTCAGAGTTCAGATCACAATTGTTTTATTTCTTTTGTTAGCTTAGTCAGTCAGGGAGAGCAGGCAAGCATGTCAGCAGAGGAGTATGGCAAGCTGACAAGGAGCCAGTTGGCTGGGATGTGCCAGGCTAAGGGACTGGTGCATGGAAACATGACTAAGGCAGACATTATTGCAGCTTTGGTCACAGCTGCATCAGAAAACAGCAATCAGGACGACGATCAGACTGGCCTTGGAGATGTACAACACTCAGAGAATGGACAGCTCAACCTTTCTGCAGAGGACTTAAAAATCCATCTGGAGCCAAAGAGACTTTAGTTGGAGGCCAGAAATTTGGAAACAAGCAGCAGAGAGACTGAGACGTCTACAGGCTGAGGAGAATGAGAAACTGTTACTCATGAAAGCTGAGGAGAGGCAGAGGCAGCATGAAATGGAGATGCTAAGTCTTCGCCAGAGTCATGGAGGTAATGGAGAAGGGAGTAACCGAAGCACAAAAGGTTAGCAGATTTCTTTCGTAGTTTACAGAGGGGGATAATTTTGATAGTTTGAGAGGGTATGTAAACAGTATGATGTTGACCAAAGGCTCTGGGTATGGTTCCTGACCCCCCTTACTCCATGGTAAAGCTATAACTGTGCTGTCTAAATTATCTGATCATGATTTTTTTGATTTTACTGCTAAGAATTTTTTAAGCTAACACCTGAAATGTATAGGAAAAAGCTTCATGAGTATAGACACATGGCAGATGAAAGTGTGTGTGAATGTTGCTGAACTGAGCACTTATTTTCAGAAGTGGGTGAGTGGATGTCAGGTCACCACTTTTTAAGGGCTGCCATACCTTTTGGTGAGGGAACAAGCTCTTAGTACTTTGGCTGACGAGATGAGGATCTGGTTAGCTGATAGACAATATGCTACTTTAGATGAGTTGGGGAAGAAGGGAGACCTATACCTAGCAAGCAGGGCATCACTACACAGGAAAGGGACACCCAGTGCTGCTTGTGGGTCTAAAGGAACCCATGGTGGGCATCCCAGACTGCCTCAACAGAATCTGCCAGTAGCAGGGGGAAGCCACTAGTTCAGGTACGCGTCCAGGACCTAGGGTTAAATGTTTTGAATGTAACCAGTGGGGCCATGTGGCATATAGATGTCCACAGAGGCAAGGTGGGGAACAAAAGATGAGACAGCCAGTAAGTGGGAAGGACAAAATGCCAATAGTAGGTTGCCGAGACAACCGGGGTACCAAACTACCATTCTGCAGATGTCCTGATAGGGAGGGATCTTGATGAGGCAGTACCATGTGTTAATGCAGTTACACGCAATCAGGCTAGGAGACAAGCATGTGGGTCGGGAACCCTGGGGGAGACCCAGTTAGACCACATACTTGCAGCCAGGACTGATGAGGTGGGTCACTTCAAGGAAGAAGATACTCTATAGCTGTGAGACTGAAGGTGAGTCACAGCTGCTTGTGGGTTCTAATGGTCCCTTGGACAGAGTGACTGCAAGGGCAGAGGTGAGTAGTAGTACCCAGGCTGACAGTGAGGCACTGCTGTCAGAAGATACCAGACTTCCTGTGGAAGGAAGGTGGGAAGGGTTACAAAGAGAGTGAGACAGGCTCTGCTCTCAGACCCTACATTTCAAGACCTGAGGCAGGTAGCTAGTGAGCCACCTGATTCTTCAACGGAAGGGGGAATCTGTATACTGGGACAAAGGGTTACTGTATAGAGAGTGGACCCCTGAGGGAGGGCTAGAAGGTGAGAGAATACAGCAGTTGATAGTGCTTAGAGACTACCATTTGGCGCTTCTAGCCATAGATAATGATATTCCCTTTGCAGGTCATATAGGCATAAAACATACAAAGAGATATATTATGCAGAACTTATATTGGCCTGGACTTTCCAGAGAGGTAACAGGGTACTGCAGGATGTGTGAGCAGTGCCGAAAGGTAGGCAAGAGACAAGCTGAAGGCTCCTTTGATGCCTTTGCCTGTGATTGAGGAGCCATTTCAGAGGGTAGCTATGGATATTGTGGGGCCTCTGAGTACCCCAAATTCCACAGGGAAAAAGTATATCCTAGTGGTAGTAGATTATGCTACAAGATACCCTGAGACAGTGGCTTTGTCCTCCATCGAGACAGAAAAGGTGGCAAATGCTTTTTTAGAGATTTTCAGCAGGGTAGGTTTCCCAAAAGAAATACTGAATGACAAGAGGTTCCACTTTCATGTCAGACCTGCTGGTTTGTCCGTGGAAGTACTGTGAGGTGAAGCACCTAAAGACCACCCCCTACCATCCTCAGACTAATGGTCTTGTTGAGAGGTTAAACTCTTACTCCATGGTAAAGCTGTAACTGTGTTGTCTAAATTATCTGATCATGAATTTTTTGATTTTACTGCTAAGCATTTTTTAAGTTAACACCTGAAATGTATAGGAAAAAGCTTCATGAGTATAGATGCATGGCAGATGAAAGTGTGTGTGAATATGTTGCTGAACTGAGCACTTATTTTCAGAAGTGGGTGAGTGGATGTCAGGTCACCACTTTTGAAGGGCTTGCATACCTTTTGTTGAGGGAACAAGCCCTTAGTACTTTGGCTGACAAGATGAGGATCTGGTTAGCTGATAGACAATGTGCTACTTCAGATGAGTTGGGGAAGAAGGGAGACCTATACCTAGCAAGCAGGGCATCACTACACAGGGAAGGGACACCCAGTGCTGCTTGTGGGTCTAAAGGAACCCATGGTGGGCAGCCCAGACTCCCTCAACAGAATCTGCCAGTAGATCCCCGTAAACATCCAAAAAAACAAAATTGTTAATTTTTGCTCCCACCCAAAAGTCTCCATCTATCCACTTCACAATTACCTCTAACAACGGTACCGCTATTTCCCCTGATACTACTACACGTCTCCTGGGCATTACTATAGATAACCTCAGCTATGACGATCATATCAACAATACTGTACTGATGGTCAATAAAAAACTTGGCTCCTTGTATAGAATTAAACCGTACCTCACACCTCTAGCTATAACCACCATTGCCCATACCTACCTCACTTCTACCCTATTCTATGCTTCTGCTATTTATACCAATCTATCAAAATCTAATCTAAGTAAGCTCGAAACTAGCTATAACAATATAGCAAGATTTGCCACTGGCACCCCTTTTAGAACCCACCACTGTCACAACCTTAAACAACTCAGGTGGTCTGAACTACAAAACCAGCTGGTGTATAATCAACTAGTGATCACACAAAAAAATCCTTCATCACCCAAATAATACTCCAATCCTCTCTAACCTAATCACCCCATATAAAAATCTTGTAACACTTCGTTCAGGTAATAAGTTACTAATCGCCAACATCAAATCTAATAATAAAGCTGGAGACTCCCTTTTTACCAACGTTGTGGGAAAAATATGGAACAAGCTTCCTATGTCACTCACATCTACATCTCTGTACAAAAAACACCTCAAAGAACTTATGAAGAATCATTGGCTCTGTCCGTGCACTAAACCTGACTGAACCTGACTTTTCCTATTACTAACTCTTCTTGCCATATGCCCTCCTTATGGACATTGGCCCCTCTCTAACTTTAATCCTAGAAGCTAACTTTATTCCAGCCCTCATGTAACATTTGTTCTCTACCCTCAACTCATGTTCCCCTACTTTGACTTACAAATGGCAACATTAGAACCTCAAGTGTACCTGTACCTCCTTATATCTAAAACCCATGCAAAGACTCTAAACTACTTTTCCTCTTTTAGACAAACTTTTTATTTATAACCCATACACTATTAAATTCTCTTGTATAGTAGAACTTTAGTAACTTTTAAGTATTACATATAGTAACTTTGCTATATTTGGAGCTTATCTCCACATGAAAGCTGTTAATGTAAGTAGTGAATTTTTTATTTTGTAATTTCTATTTTTGTAATTTTTATTTTCTAATTTCTATTTTGTAATTTTATTATGTTTGGAGCTTATCTCCCTGGGCCTCTACTGAAAATGGACATGTATCCAGCTAGACTAGTCCAGTCAACAAATGTAAAATAAATAAATAAAAAAATAAAACTCTCAAGTCTATGTTATGGGCATTTGCAGACCATTTTAAGAGGGAGTGGAACAAATATCTGCCCCATATGTTGTATGCTTACAGACAGGTTCCCCAAGAATCCACAGGTTTTTCACCCTTTGAATTTCTGTATGGGCATAGGGTGAGAGGACCTCTAGATTTAATTCAAGATGAGTGAGATGGTGAGTGTGAATCTCACAAGGAGTCTGTTGTGGCATATGTCCTAAATCTCAGGACAAGGCTCCGGGAACTCATGGACTTGGCCCAGGAGAACCTGGCAGAAGCCCAACAGCAGAAAATGGTCTAGTATGATAAGAATGCTCGAGCTAGAGAGTATGTTGTAGGGCAGTAGGTAATGGTTCTCATTCCTGTCGGACACAACAAAGTGCAAGCAGCTTGGGAGGGAACTACAAGGTGGTAAGCAAGGTAAGTGATAACTATCTGGCATAACTGCTAGGCAGGAGGCAGGGGCCCAAATTGTATCATGTTAACATGATGAAACCTTACCTTGATAGGGAGGTCCTTGTGCTGCGTATTTCCAGTGGACTGCAGGAGCCTGAGGGAGATCTGGTGACTGATCTCAGTGAGACTCAGACTGACACCTCAGTGGAAGGGGTAGCAATGTCCCAGTAGCTATCTCCTACCCAGGTTCAAGAAATCCGACCAGTGTTACAGGAGTTTGGGGACATTCACTGGGAAATCAGGGTGCACCCATCTGGTGCTGCACCAGGTGGATACAGGACCCCAAAGGCCTATTAGGCCCCTTATAGTGTGCCTGAGAGAGTCAAACAGACTCTGAGGGAGGAAATATTGGAAATGTTCGAACTAGGGGTAATTCGAGTCCAACAGTTCCTTGGCCTCCCCAGTGGTGCTGGTGCCGGTGCCAAAGAAGGATGACAGCACTAGGTTTTGTGTGGACTACAGGAAATTAGCTTCTCAGTCAGATGCTTACCCCTTACTTAGGACAGATGAAGCCATAGAGCAGTTGGGTGGGGCTAAGTATCTTACCACCATTGATCTTCCCATGGGTTACTGGCAGGTGCCCTTGACTCCCAGTGCTAGAGAGAGGTCAGCTTTTGTGACTCCTTTGGGCGTGTGTGAGTTCACAAAGATGCCCTTTGGGATGAAAAATGCCCCAGAGACTTTCCAGGGCCTGGTAGATCATATTCTAGCAAGAGTAGGAGGGTTTGCCCTTGCTTACCTAGATGATATTTCCATCTGCAGCCATTCCTGGCAAGAGCACCTTCAACATGTCAGGGCAGTGCTGGGCAGACTACAGGTCAGGGTTGACCATTAAGCCCAGCAAATGTCAAGTGGGTATGTCAGAGGTCTACCTGGGACATAGAGCGGGGAGTGGTAAGATCAGTCCAGAACCTGCCAAAGTGGAAGCCATTCAGGCATGGCCTGCACATAAAAAGCAGATGAGGGCATTCTTAGGGACAGCAGGGTACTACAGAAAGTTTGTCCCCAGTTAAAGTACCATAGCTACTCCCCTCACAGACCTGACAAGGAAAAGCAGGCCAGATAAGGTAGTGTGGACCACAGCATGTGAGCAGGCATTCCAGAAAATTAAAGAAGCTTTTTGAGGGCCCCCAGTGTTAGCCAGTCCAGATTACAGCAAAGAATTTGTTGTGCAGGTGGATGCTTCAAACCATGGGGTGGGGGCTGTACTTGGCCATATATTTCTTCAGAGGGGGAAGAGCACCCAGTGGTTTATCTCAGTTGTAGGCTCCAACCCAGGGAGGAATGCTATGCAGCTGTAGAAAAGGAATGTCTAGCCATAGTGTGGGCACTGCAGAAACTTCAGCCTTATCTGTATGGAAGGAAATTCACTGTAGTTACAGATCATAATCCCCTAACAGGGTTACACTGAACCAGCCAGCAAAATGCTATGTTGCTAAGATGGAGCCTAGGGTTGCAAGCATACGATATGTTCATGCAGCACTGCAGTGGGATTAGCAATGCCAAAGCAGATGGGCTGCCAAGAAAGGGAATGGGGTAAAGTATGCTCAGATAGATCTAACCCTCTCAAACAACTTTTTCCAGGATCACTTGAAAAACTAGCTTGAGTTCTCAGGGAGGGAAGAAATGTGAAAAACTGAAAGGCTGCCAGCCTAGCTAGATATAATCTTGTAAATAATTCTGTGTGATTTGTAAATATTAATATAATCCACAGGCTTGTTTTAGAAATATAAAAGAACTATATGTTATGAATAAACTATGGGCCAGATTCAGGAAGCCTCCGTGTAAGAGTTATAACTCTTACACGGAGGCTGCAGTTAAACGGTGTGATGTCAGCATGTCATGCATATGCATGAGGTGCATGAGGCATGCTGAATCACACTGTAACTCTTACACGGTCCATGTAAGAGAGTAGGGGGCGTGTCCGTAGGCTAAGCCCTGCATGCGGACACGCCCCCGGAAGTGTAGAATGGCTGAAAGTAAACAGCCATGAGAGAGGCCATGGAAATGTAAATAAACACACTACACAACACATTCCCCCACAGACCATCAGTGTACAAAGTGAACAGAGGCTATAAAATGAAAATAAAAACTGTTTTATTTTTTTAAACCCCGTAAATGTGTGCTACTGTGTGCGCTCGTGTGCGCGGGTGTGCTACTAGCACAACTGCAGTTAGCAATCAGTGGAAAAGGATATGAGAACTAAATATGCAAAGTAAGCCAAGAAGAAATAGCTTAGCGGTAGAGTTGCCGGCTTAAGAGTAGGCAGGCAGGGTTCGAGCCCACACAACAACATTTTTTTTTTTGTAAATAAGCACTAAAAAGGCCCCTGACAGTATTGTACAAATGTAAAAGTATACCCTTTTGTAAAATGGAATGAAATGGAGCATATATTTTGAAGTAACACAATAATAAAAATATTTAGAAATGTACTGATAGCTAAGCTGCAGTGAGACAGAGTGCTTGTAGCCGAGTAGTGTTTAAAAAGTTGCGAATTGCTTGCCCGTAGCTAAGCACTGGTTTAACAGGCTCAAACTGTGTGCAACTAGCTGTGCTCAGCTTAACATGTGTGTCACCAGCCAATTAAGGTTTATCCCAGCACACCGCTTGGCGCCACTCCCACAAGCTAACTGCCAGTGCATGCGTTAGCTCCGCAAACGAGCGCAGACCTGGTTTTAAGTGCTTAAAAGTGCTTTTGGCATGTTTGATTGACAGGTCCTCAATTCATTTCTAGACAGTCTTGAAAATTAAAAATCAGTGGTCAGATTCGAACCCAGGATACCATGCACTAGAGTCAAGGTACTAAACCACTAAGCCATGACAGCAGTACTTAGAAATGCAGAAATAGCATACATATAGGATATAATCCAGAATGGAGCATGATAAAGCAGTTTCTGTGAAGTAGATACAATTCCAAACGCCAATCATAGAAATGTGCGGGAAAATCGGCATATATAAGCCCCATAGGCGGGAATACACAGCAGAACCGATTGTAGAACAGACCTGCAGGCAGAATGAGTGGAGTAGGGGAGGGACGTTGCTTTCGAGCACAGCGGTGGGGCGTTGAGGAGTCCAGATACATGGTCTGGCTCCTAGTTCACCATCATGAGGCCCAACTCATGCAGGGCCAGGTCTCATGGGGAGCGTACAGGGCAGAGGCATGGGACCAGTTGGCTCATGATCTGACCAGTGCTACTGGCATTCCATGCACTGGTGAGCAGGTCCGTCACCACCATGCGGACCTGAAGCGGCGTAAGCAAGACCAGTTGACCCAATGGATCCAGGAGGCCCAGGATACGCCCAACGCCCCACTACTGAGTAAGTTACATTTTACTTATGTATGTAAGGAATTAAACTAGCTGATACTATGGAGATGTGTATTCCAATATTACTTGTTTTGTATTACAGCTGCAGGTGTCCGCTCTGCGAACCGAAGGGCGCATGACCGCAGGCTGGTGCGGCTGCGCCACCATGCAGGTTAGTAACCCCACATAGTACTTGTAAATAAATATTATAGTGTAGCACGTATCAGAACACTGCACTGTATTGATCAAAAGAAATATAATGTGCAAGCAAGAAGTGGAAGTCTGCAGGTATGGCTGCAACAAGTTCAGCAGTATGCAAGTGTAACTGGAAATATAATTGATAGAAATAAATAGTGCTGTAATACAGATGTCCCACCATTAATTAAATATAGTATAACCTGCAGTAGTCTCAAGAGTACAGCTTCAGAATCTGAGGTAATCACATGTGAGATTTATCCCCTGTTGAAATGCTGAATCATGACAGAAGTGAGGCTGCTGGAAAATGTTTGAATCACCACAGGTCTAATATGTGAACAAAGCCTAGAAGTACCAACCTGAACTGTGAAATTGCAGGATGTGTGAGAGTGACAGAAAGGGTCATGTATCAATAAATAAAGTAGTAATAACCCTGAATATATAAGCCTGAGTGTGTCTCCACAGAACTAAATGCATGTGGGAATTACAAATTAACATCCCAAACTGATTTCAGTGTGTCTGAATCTTGAATGTTTAAGCCAAAATCTGTATATGGTGATGACAGTAAACAATTTGCAGATAGAATGAATGATTGTCTGACAAACTAAACAGCCATAGTTGTCCCCTGTCCTGTCATCGAAGTGTAGCAGGATGATGTATCTGATCAAATTCAAAATAACTAGGATAGTGATGTAACTGTAACAGGTCTAGCATGACAGTCAAATAAAAATCATTTGGAAACATCAGCCTCAAGTTAATTGTGTACCTATTACAAATGTATATCAATGTGTAACTTATGAATGTGTCATCATTTTCTTTCTCCACCCCACCCTATAATTGCAAATTAAAACACTCACTACATATTGGTATGTGAACATTTCATTAACCATGGACATTTGTTCTGTTCACAAATATATGCATGTCTGTTTGTGCATGTGCCCTGTTCATACCTGCAAACCTGATGGCCTGTTGCCATTAATCAACCCTGCATGTTGTTTGATTGTGTATTTCCGTTCAAATAATGCATGTGATATTGATATGCCCGTTGTTCAATGGTGTTAATATCTGGGTGTTTGTTTAATGGGAATACCAATGCATGCTGTTACAACTAATTGGAATGGAATAATATGCCACTAACCCAAACTAACATAACATGCCCACAAACATAGAACGCTTGGGAAGGCAGGTCCCAGTGGACCCACCTCTCCCACCTCAGCTGGTGACTGCACCTGGCACTAGTGCCCAGGCTGGACCCTCCGGTGGCCCTGTGCCACCTTCGGGTGGAAGCGCTACAGGGGATGGGGCCCGTCTCCCCTCTGCAAGCATGGCCTGAGGAGTACGTCCACTCACCCTCCAAGGTGTCCGGTCTGTGGTGCGAAGAGAGATCCAAGACTCTGTTCTTGGGCCTCTATGCCAGCTTGAGGCACGGGTGGCACAGCTTATGGCCACGGCCGTTGTCCCGCCTGCACAGCCCCGTCCTGGGCTGTGAAGGAACAGTGGCAACTGCCTATGGGTGGGGATATCAGTTCCACTGTTGCCATCTGTGGGCTCATGCGCCTTGGATATCCCAACCTCCGTCCCTGTCAATTGTGTAACCCCCCCACTTGTGTCATACACCGCCCCTGTATGCGTCTTGTCTGTTAACCTACCCAGCCTACCTCCCCAGCTATACCGACTTCCTTCACCTGACATACCACTCTCACCTGAAGAAAAAAATGGCACTCTGTACCCACAAAAAATTTACGCCCCATACATAGCTGTCCATGTCGCACACATGTCCGCTGGACATTGAAACTGTTAATTACAATTGGCTTTACAACAAATATTAATGTTGTCCTGACACCTCTCTCAGGGGTGGAAGGTTTCAAATGTCCCACCAAAATACATAGAAATACAGCTGTTGCTGCTAAAGACATGGGCATCTATGGGCCTTACCCACATCCTTCCTGCAAATCCCAAGCTTGTTTCCCTACTGTCTTACCCTCTTTGTGACCCCTTTTCACCACTTTCCTGTCACCCCTTTTCTTTTCTTTCAAAGAAAATAGCTGGTGTGCGAGTGTGTTAGCGGAGCTCACCGCCAGGC